>NC_091468.1:6820377-7007877 GCF_027789765.1 Dendropsophus ebraccatus
GCCACTTACAGAGGGTTTAAGCTTGGCAGTTGGGGGTCCATTACATATTGCAGGGTCATAAAGCTGGACATCTGCCTACTACACAGATCCATCGCCTGCACAATGAGAGCAAGTAGGATGTATGTGTGTATCCCTAGATTAAAGGGACACTCAAATCTTGAAGAAAAAACATGCATCGCAAGGTTTATACCGACATCTGCAAGGTTTGTCAAAAGGTTTTTTCAAGTGACAGGGCCGCACCAATCATAGCAACATGGACACAACCGTACATATACTGTACATCATATATATACAACCAAGTGGCTCTTGTGTGTAGGCAGCATCAAGGGCAAGGCAAAGTATTGCGCCCCCACACCCATACATCCAGGTGTGGGGTAGGTAACTGCCCACTCCCCCTGCAAAATCCACAGAATAGGGGATATTAAGCTGATTGGTGGGGGTCCCAGTGGCCACGAGAATGTGGGGAACGTGTCCCCCTCAAATAAACAGTGTGGACAGTGCTCCATTAATTCTCTATAGGTCTTGTTATCCCTTATCCTGTGACTAACCTTGGGAGAGGAGTATGTTCTCATGTAGTATATGGATGGACCCAGTCTAGGGGTTTTTTCAGAAATATGGCATGTTCATTTTTGGGGTTCAAAAACGCAAACACCAGATGTTTACTGTCAATGGGGAAAAGCTAAACGCAATACCCATAGGACATTTTTCTGCTATGTTTTTTTTTGTTTTTTTTTTGTGAAATCATAGCAGGCTATATGTTTGGTATTTTGGCACAGACTTCTATAGGGGGGACTATTGTCATGTCTATATGGAAATTATTGTTTTTCCCCCAGTTCTTCAATAGCAAACCTGGAATCACATGATAAAGAATCACATGACTTGTACTGGAAAAAAATGGAAAATGGGAGAAAAAGTGCCTGAAAAAACACCAAAAAGAAGGAAAATGTGACCAGTCTTATTCTTGGTTCAGATGTATAGTGAATTCAGTAGAATTAAATGGGTACTCTGGCAAAAAATTTTCTATCAAATCAGCTGGTGTCCAAAAGTTATAAAGATTTGTATTTCACTTATATTTAAAAATCTAGTACTTTTCAGCTCCAGTCTGACACATTGCTCTCTGCTGCCACCTCTGTTCATGACATGAACTGTCCAGAGCAGGAGAGGTTTTCTATGGGGATGAGCTACTAGAGATGATCGAACACGGGCGATGTTCAGGTTCGTACAAACCCGAACCATCGGCATTTGACTCCCACCACCTTCCTGTTCTGTGGGGAAGGTGGAGACAGTCCGCGTACTGCCTGGAAAAAAAGGATACAGCCTGGGTAATAGGCTGTATCCCCATTTTTTTAGGCGGTACTCAGCGTTAGGCTATGTTCACACTATGTATCTGTGCGGCTGTATTTTTTATGCGGCTGGAAATGTGCGGCTGAAACTACGGCCGTGGGAAAAAATAGACATGCGGCTGAAAACATACGGTCATTTACTTGGAAATCTGGTTCAACTAAAAATAACAAATAAAATCTTTAGAAAGTGATGCAAACACCTCTGGGGGGGACCCTATGCGTTTTTTTTTTTTTAAATAAATAAAAAAAAACGCATAGGGTCCCCCCTATTTTTATAACCAGCCGGGTTAAAAACCAAGCGACAGCAGCCTGGTAACACCAGGGTGGGAAGAGCCATTGGTTTAGGCCCTCCCCAGCCTAAATCTTACCAGCCTGCTGCCGCCCGGTCCAGGAGCGCCAATTTTGACGCTCCGGGACCACTGGCACCCTGCTCTTCCCAGTACCCCTGGTGGCATTGGGTACTGGGGTAATAATAGGGGGTTAGTGTTAGCCATTTTATACCGGCTAACACTAGGCCCCGACTTAGTAATGGATTCCATCTATTAGACGGCTTCCACCACTAAGTCTATAAAGTAAAGAAATAAAGACAAGACACAAGTGAAAATTTCTTTTTATTCAAATAAAAACACCCCCACACCCCTCATTGACCATTTTATTAAAAAAAAAACACCAAACAACCGCTGGTCATCGACGTAGTCCACGGAATCCGACGTAATCCACAGGATACCGATATCTGAAAAACAAAAAGGGAGAAACACACAAAAACACACAAACAGGAGCACAACACCCATCATTGTGAGCGGTGTTGTGCTCCTTACAGTATGCAGCATCTTAACAGATCGCTGCTTACAGTCTGGCCCCCAAGGGGTTAAGGGAGGATGTATTGCATCCCTCTTAACCCCCGGGGGGCCAGACTGATGTCAGACTGCACCCATCCCAGCAAGGAAGGGGTTAAGTGACCCCCCTTCCTTGCTGGGAGGGGTGCAGTGCTGGGGAGGGGGTGGGGAGAGCTCTATACTCACCCCGATGCGTCCTCTTCGCTGGTCCGCAGCACAATGAAGTCACTGTACTGCGGACCGGCTCTTTATATGTGCTCTGAGCCGATCAGCCAATCAGCTGAGCGCACATATAATTCTAAATGTTTCTTCTAATAATGCTATTGTCATAACATAATTAGAAGAAACATTTGATGTTTTAATTAAAGTAAAGTGTTGATCAGTACAGAAAGCTCTATTACCGGCAATATGAATTAACGGCTTAATGGAGCTTCCTGTACTAATTAATATTTAATTAATAAAACACATTTTCGTTGTAATAAAATCAGTTTCGTTGTTCAATAATTTAATTCTAACGAATCCATCATTGTGCAATTGAATATACTGTCAAAAAATAAATATATATATATATATATAAATATACATTTATTTATATATATATTTATTTTAACAGTATATTTAATTGCACAATGATGGATTCGTTAGAATTAAGTTATTGAACAACGAAAGTGATTTTATTACAACGAAAATGTGTTTTATTAATTTAATATATTAACTATTAGAGGCATCGGCATTCGGCATTATTGCCGGCTATTTTTGAAGTACTCCGTACGGACCGCCTGTCAATCCACGGCCGTGAATTTGCACAGTTCCAGCCGCAAACAATGGTCTTGTTAATTTTTTACGGGTCCGTTTACGATCGGGCCGTAGGCTCATACATAGTGTGCACTGTGCAGCCGTATATCATATACTTTCCAGCGTACGCATGAACCGGAAAAATACGGCCGATGATTTATCGCCCGCAATACAGCCGCACAGATACATAGTGTGAACCTAGCCTTAATGAAGAATAAAAATTGCCTCTGTCCTTAAGGGGTTAAGGAAGTGCTACGAGGGAACGGGAATGGGTAAGTATACCCCTGCCTGCCTGAGATTAATCAGTTTAACGGGACTTCTCCTTCAAGAAACATGTGGCACGTTCAGTGGCGGTCTTTGGCACCAAGCACCCCAAGCGATCGCTTGGGGCCCCCAACATCCAGGGGGGCCCCCACGCCCCGCTCTTGTGCTCAAGACCACTGGACAGGGCTGCTGCCCCGCTCGCTGCTGCCATCTGAAATGTAACTATGAGCATTCGTAATGAGCGCTCATAGTTACATGCAGCAGCACTGACAGGGCGGGAGACATTGGCCCCCTTCCTGTCAGTCACTCTTGTGGCCGCAGGAAGGGTTTTCCCTGTGGTCACAAGTGGCAGCTTTGTCCTTGTGGTGACGGCGCTCCAGTGACATCACTGGAGCATCGGCGCCAGGACAAGGGGAGTGCTGCCTCTTGTGATCGCAGGAAAAACCCTTCCTGCGGCCACAAGAGTGAAGAGAAGAGGAGACGCCCGGACCCAGGTGAGTATAAGTGTTTGTTTTATTGTGTTATATACTATATGGGAGGGGGAGCACACAGGGGTCTGTTTAACTGGGGGAGCACACATCGGGGGTCTATATAAATGGGGGGAGCACACAGAGGGGCTATATAACAGGGGGAGCACACAGGGGGGCTATAGACTACTGGGGCTTCACAGAGGCGTCTATATACTACTGTAGGCAGCACACAGGGGGTCTATATACTACTTGGGGCAGCAGAATGGGGTCTATATACAACTTGGAGAGCACACAGGAGGTCTATATACAAGTGGGGGAGCACACAGGGGGGCTATATACTACTGGGGGAGCACACAGGGGTCTATATACTACTGGTGGGGCACACAGTGGGTATATATACTACTGGGGGAACATACAGGGGGTCTATATACTACTTGTGAGGCAAACAGGTGGTCTATATATAACTGGGGGAGCACACAGAGGTCTGTATACTACTGGGGCAGCACACAAGGGGTCTATATAATACTGGTGGGGCACACAGGGGGTCTATATACTACTGGGGGAACCACACAGGGGGTTTATATACTACTGGAGGAGCACACAGGGGTCTATATCCAAGTGAGGGAGCACACAGGAGGTATATATCCAAGTGGGGGAGCACACAGGGGGGCTAAATACCTCCGAGGGAGCACACAGGGGTCCTATATACTTGTGGGGGAGCACACCGGGGGTATATACAACTGGGGGCAGTACACAGGAGGTCTATATACAACTGGGGCAGCACACAGGACGTCTATATACTTCTGGGGGAGCACACGGGGGGCTATATATAACTGGGGGAACACACAGGGGTCTATATACTACTGGGGGATGCAAACAAGGGGTATATACTACTGGGGGCAGGACACAAGGGGTATATACTATTGGGGCAGCACACAAGGAGTATATATTACTGGCGGTAGCGCACAAGGGGTATATACTACTGGGGGCAACACACAGCGGTCTATTGTTTTGGAACACGTGTCGAGGGGGGGGGCCCCAGACATAACTTCGCTTGGGGCCCCAGAAATGCCAAGACCGCCCCTGGGCACGTTATGCTGTTTGCATAGAGTGACTGACAAGTTACTAGCAGTGAGCTAGCATGGCTGGTCACATACACAGCTCTGTGCAAAGTCACTATAGCAATGTGAAAGGTTTGGCGCTGGTATATCTGGTATATGGTGGGTGGGCCCATAGTATTAAATTCCCTGGAGGGCCCAAGGTACCTCAGTCCGATACTGCTGATAAGTACTGGAAGACTGGAGAATTTTTAATAGAAGTAAATTACAAGTCTTCCGCACTTTCTGGCACCAGTTGATTTGAAAGGATTTTTTGGGGGTGAACAATCCCTTTAATGACTGTGATTCTAAATTCTTCAAATATAGTTGGTGAGTCAGAGAAGAAGTCGGTGTTTCATGCCTGGCTGTGTAAGTCACCCCACATTATATTTCTTACAGCTTCTATGGGGATCTGCATACAGACAATGAATCCATAGCTCCTGTGTCAGGACAGACTGGGAGCAGATCTGTAGGAAGGAGGCCAGACGTTTTATGGTCACCATTACGTTAGTGAGGCGCGGGATTTTATTCTGTAACATTCTAGGTAGAAGGGGGTGATTACTTTTTATGGATGTAATGTGAACAATGCTGTAATGAGGAGCCTGTTACTGGAGGAAAGAAGTAACCTGCACAATAACCGCTGGTCACCTGCACAATAACCGCTGGTCACCTGCACAATAACCGCTGGTCACCTGCACAATAACCGCTGGTCACCTGCACAATAACCGCTGGTCACCTGCACAATAACCGCTGGTCACCTGCACAATAACCGCTGGTCACCTGCA
Organism: Dendropsophus ebraccatus; assembly: GCF_027789765.1. NCBI lineage: Eukaryota > Metazoa > Chordata > Amphibia > Anura > Hylidae > Dendropsophus > Dendropsophus ebraccatus. The sequence goes on from NC_091468.1 coordinate 6,825,968, forward strand.
CAATAACCGCTGGTCACCTGCACAATAACCGCTGGTCACCTGCACAATAACCGCTGGTCACCTGCACAATAACCGCTGGTCACCTGCACAAAGAGGCGGCAATCTAAAGATCCACATATTACGTCTATTCACTACCGACTGATTGTTGCCAGAGGGAATAAGGGCATTTCAGCAGTACATTACTGATCCTATACGTGTAGTACATTACTGATCATATATGTGTAGTACATTGCTGATCCTATACCTGCAGTACATTACTGATCCTATACGTGTAGTACATTACTGATCATATATGTGCAGTACATTACTGATCATATACGTGTAGTACATTACTGATCATATATGTGCAGTACATTACTGATCATATATGTGCAGTACATTACTGATCCTATACCTGCTGTACATTACTGATCATATACGTGTAGTACATTACTGATCCTATATGTGCAGTACATTACTGATCCTATACCTGCAGTACATTACTGATCATATACGTGTAGTACATTACTGATCCTATATGTGCAGTACATTACTGATCCTATACCTGCAGTACATTACTGATCCTATATGTGCAGTACATTACTGATCCTATATGTGCAGTACATTACTGATCCTATACCTGCAGTACATTACTGATCCTATATGTGCAGTACATTACTGATCCTATACCTGCAGTACATTACTGATCCTATACCTGCAGTACATTACTGATCATATACGTGTAGTACATTACTGATCCTATATGTGCAGTACATTACAGATCCTATATGTGCAGTACATTACAGATCCTATACCTGCAGTACATTACTGATCCTATACCTGCAGTACATTACTGATCATATACCTGCAGTACATTACTGATCCTATACGTGCAGTACATTACTGATCATATACGTGCAGTACATCACTGATCATATACGTGCAGTACATTACTGATCATATACGTGCAGTACATTACTGATCATATACGTGTAGTACATTACTGATCATATACGTGCAGTACATTACTGATCATATACGTGCAGTACATTACTGATCCTATACGTGCAGTACATTACTGATCATATACGTGCAGTACATTACTGATCCTATATGTGCAGTACATTACAGATCCTATATGTGCAGTACATTACAGATCCTATATGTGCAGTACATTACTGATCCTATACCTGCAGTACATTACTGATCATATACGTGTAGTACATTACAGATCCTATATGTGCAGTACATTACTGATCCTATACGTGCAGTACATTACTGATCCTATATGTGCAGTACATTACTGATCATATACGTGTAGTACATTACTGATCATATACCTGCAGTACATTACTGATCCTATATGTGCAGTACATTACTGATCCTATACGTGCAGTACATTACTGATCCTATACGTGCAGTACATTACTGATCATATACGTGCAGTACATCACTGATCATATACGTGCAGTACACGGGACAATGAATAGAGAACCATTGTCTATGTATATAAAGCCAAAAGAACGATAGAGGAAAAGGCTAAATAGAGAGACAGAAACTAAAGTATCAGAGGAACTTCCCATGTGAAACGGCCACTAGTAACATACAGCAGCTATAGGGTTATATTGTTGGCATTGGTTACTGGGGCTCAGCATAGGGTTCTGTTCCCATCTGTGCTGGAGGCAGAATGTAGATACGGGGACATCAGGAGCCTTATTATTAGGTGTGCTGGGGGCCACTGCTGTCTGCTGTGCAATAGATCCAAAACTCTGATTATATTTATCAGAACATAAAGGCAAAGAAGATGACTCCGGTGTGAACAGAGCCATAAGGGCCTTTTACACAGGCTGATTATCAGCAGGTGCGATTCAAGAAACGATCCTGCGGCCGATAATCTGCCCGTGTAAAAGTGAGAGCAATCAGCTGAGAAACGGGAAAACGCCTGATCCTCGCTGATCGCGTCTTTTACCATGCTTTAATATGTATTGCTATCGGCTGCACATCTCTCTGTGTACTGTGGCCGATAATGATAAAGGGAAGGTGACAGCACACATATGTATATAGGATATACTGTACATATAGGATATACATATATAATATACTGTACTTATAGCATATACATATAGGATATACTGTACATATAGGATATGCATATATAATATACTGTACTTATAGGATATGCATATATAATACACTGCAGGCGGCAGATTTTGCGGTCCGGCAGGGGGCGGCATTATGTCCCCCTGCTGTCATTTTTGTTAAGTATCACTTGGGGGACGCGCTGGGGTGATCGGGTCGCGCGGGACCGCCCCGCGCGACCCAATCACCCCACTCACTCACCACAGCCTGGAGGTCCGTGACATTGCGGGACCTGACGGGATGTGGAGACAGCAGAGAGCGCGGGCCGGCTGCGGCGTGGGACAGGTGAGTGGATGGCTGCGGCGACGAAGGGGGGGCGGAGCGCCGGCCATTACTCGGGGCGGCCGCCTGAGGTTTGCCTCAGGCGGCAGAAACCCCAGAATCGGCCCTGATATACTGTACCTATAGCATATATATATATAGGATATACTGTACATAGAGGATATGTATAAAGGATATACTGTACATATAGGATATACATACAGGATATACTGTACATATAGGATATACACACAGCATATACTGTACATACATGATAAACATATAGGATATACTGTACATATAGGATATACATATAGGATATACTGTACATATAGGAGATACATATAGGATATACTGTACATATAGGATATACATATAGGATATACTGTACATATAGGAGATACATATAGGATATACTGTACATATAGGATACACATATAGGATATACTGTACATATAGGATATACATATAGGATATACTGTACATATAGGAGATACATATAGGATATACTGTACATACATGATATACATACAGGATATACTGTACATATAGGAGATACATATAGGATATACTGTACATATAGGATATACATATAGGATATACTGTACATATAGGAGATACATATAGGATATACTGTACATACATGATATACATACAGGATATACTGTACATATAGGAGATACATATAGGATATACTGTACATATAGGAGATACATATAGGATATACTGTACATATAGGATATACATATAGGATATACTGTACATATAGGAGATACATATAGGATATACTGTACATAGAGGAGGTGCATATAGGATATACTGTACATACATGATATACATACAGGATATACTGTACATATAGGAGATACATATAGGATATACTGTACATATAGGAGATACATATAGGATATACTGTACATATAGGATACACATATAGGGTATACTGTACATATAGGGTATACTGTACTTATAGGATATGTATATATCTGATTGCACACTGATGTGGTGTATGCATGCTGAGTGTTGTAGTTCCATACTAATACAGCACATGACTCCTGAGGTCACTGACTGGTTTCCTCGTGTCGTTTTTCTCAGTATTGTGACTATTGAGGTCAGGAAGCGGCTTCGGTGCTGGATACATTTCCCAGCTATGAGTAAGTGCCATTCATCATGATTAGTTTTACGGCAACAATTTCAAAAATACCTGGAATTTATTAAGCATTTTGTATTTGTAGGATTTTATAAGCCCGGAGTGTCTGACTCACTGTATATAGTATATAGTATATAGTGCGGACTCTCCAGGCCGGCTGCTCATTGACATTTTTCAGTGCATGGAATTCCCGGCCACATTCTCGCTGCAAGTACTTACACGACTTTCTTCACTTCTACAAAGCCTGAAGTATGTTAAAGGGGAAAGGACATTTATTGTAGGTAGTTTATGTTGGAAACAAGGCTTGTACCTAACATTCTGAGGCCGAGGCTTCTGACCACGTATATACGGTGTGAGCTTCATTCAGCCACGAGTGGGAGCCACCGAAACTCAGAGATGGAGGCGGTAAGTATTCAATGTAAGAGGAGAAGAAAGGAGGAATTGTTTCATACAAAGAAAGAGGAGCGGGCACCATAGTAAGTAATAGAGGTGCACTCATGAAATACAATATTTATGATACAGTTTATTAAGGCGGTAGTTCACAAAAAAAATCTTTCAAATCAGTTGGTGTCAGAAAGTTATTTAGATTTGTAATTTGTAATTTTACTAAAAAGTCACCAGTCTTTCATTACTTATCAGCTGCTGTATGTCCTGCAGGAAGTGGCGTATTCTCTCCAGTCTGACACACTGCTCTCTGCTGCCACCTCTGTCCATGTCAGGAGCTGTCCAGAGCAGCAGCAGCAAATCCCCATAGAAAACCTCTCCTGCTCTGGACAGTTCCTGACATGGACAGAGGTGGCAGCAAAGAGCACTGTGTCAGACAATACACCACTTCCTGCAGGAAAACATCAGCTGATAAGTATTGGAGAACTTGAGATTTTTTAATAGAGGTAAATTACAAATCGCTGTCACTTTCTGTCACTAATTGATTTGAAAGTTAGTCAATTCGCTCATCTCTAGTTAGTATATCTCACTGACAGAGATGGAGAGTGGGCGGCAGCTGTGGTGGAGCAGGACAGGTAAGTATACTTCACTGACATATCCACCACTGTATAGTTATGTGGCGTCCCACCACAGTGTTTTATGTTTCTCCTTTGCACCTATCAAAAAAACCTTCTTACTCCAGGTTAAGTGGTGCTGAAATGTGCTCTAAGGTTTTACTACTACATGTCAGTATTTTTTATATGTATGTTCTTATGTATTGCACAGCTGAAGTTAGGAAAGGGTTACTGTTTTATGTGTGCCATGTGCTCCTGCTGACCTGTAGGAGATGCTCTCTGCTTCAGACCTATTATCTTTCTTCTTTCTCTTGCACACACTCCTTTCCACCACTCACAGGGTAGATTACTTAACCCCTGTAGGAAGTAGTTACTTGGTGGGAGGAGGTGTGGCTTCAGCTTTAGTCAGTCTTAGGGGCCTATTTCACAATGCAATAATCACCGAATCCGCCCGATCGTGTCATCGGCTGATCGTTCATTTATGTTGAAACCTAAAATCGTCGGTCACCACCCGCGCATTGCCACGTGGAATAGCGGTGCGCGGCGGGCGACCGACGATTTCAAAACATTATACATTACCTTTCCAGGCGCAGGTCTTCTCCTTCTCCCGGTCTTGTGCTGCAGCAGCTTCGGAGCAGTCTGTCTGAGCTGACAGACCGCTCAGCCAATCACTGGCCGGGACCGCAATGAGCCGCTCCGAAGCTGCTGCGGCGCGGGACTGGAAGAAGACCTGCGTCTGGACAGGTAATGTATAAAACAAGGGCTGCAAAGACATTGGTAACGATGTCCTTGCAGTCCACGATTATTGGGCCGTAGAATAGGCCGAGTAAACGAGCGCTGATCTAGCAGATCGGTGCTCGTTTAAATTGTTGATCGGGCCCGGCTCGGCCCGTGGAATAGGACCCTTATCCAAATTCTCATGGGAGAAGGATACACAAAGCAAGCATCCCTGCTGTAGCCAAGCCAGGGCCTGGCTTCTGCCAGGACCCTCATCGAGGACAACTGTTCTGTGCAGTCTAGAAAAGACATGATTTTGTACAGATGCAGATAGAGACAACCAGTTCTTTCAGTACTCCTACTATACTATGCAGTTCTAAACACTTTAAAGGGAGAAGAGTCTAGGAATATCCTAGCCCACGCCTTGAACCAGTCTATAAAGTGCAGGGCAGTATCTGACACACAAGAGGAACTAGCCTGGATAGGACAAAGCTACCAAGAAGGTCTACGCATCTAACCAAAACCAACCAACCACCAAGTTGTGTCACCAGTAACATCTTAGCACGTCACCGGTCGAGCACCACAGTTATATATCATCTTATCCTGGACAACCCCTTTAAAACATAATCTCGTCCACAGGGAAGAGGCCCCATATAAAGAGCATTGTCTCAGGCTGCTTTCTCCACCTCAGTGCAGGCTGCTGGTTGGCGAGCTGAGAGACCTTTGTTGTGGCACTAAGGGGGAAATGTTTCCCCTTGTATGGAGTCGTATAGGCCACTTTGGTGGTCTATGGAATAAAATATGCAAAGTAGCTTTCCTCCTGATGCAGCATGCTCAGTGCTGCCACCTAATGGTAACAGCATCTCTCTACTTCACTAATAATCCCCAGTGTGTAGCATTGATATACAGGGATGGTGGCATCAATATGTAGGCTCGCTTCCTTCTGGACGGGGGGGGGGGGGGGGGGGGATACGTTACATATTTTTTCCTCCAGTTGTCCAATGTATGGACTCTAAGGGAGGCATTTATTAAGTCCGGCGTTTTTTACGCCGGACGTAAAAATGCCCCCGCAGCTCCGGCGCTACGGAGATTTATGTAGAGGCGGACTGCCTCTACATAAATCCCGTGCGCGCCGTTGCACACCGCCGAAAACCTACGCCAGCTGAGGACTGGAGTAGGTTTTCGGCGTACATTTTTGCGCCCACTTTCCGCCCCTTTTCCGCCCCCTTTCCGCCCCCTGGCGTACTCGGCGGAAAGTGCCGATTTGCAAATATTTTATTCGCAAATCGGCCATTTGCGTATAAAAAAAATACGCAAATCGGCACTTTCTGCCGAAAATCATCCGTTCGCCGGATGATACATGTGGCCCTAAGACTCCATACACAGGTCCGGCATTCTCCACAAGTAGAAACATTACCCCCTAAGAATCTACATGTAGACAATAATGTTCCTAGTTAATTGGGGCACCCTGGTGAAAATCTTTTTCTTTCAAATCATTTGGTTTCAGAAAGATATATAGATTTGTAATTTACTTCTATATAAAATCTCAAGACTTCCCACACTTATCAGCTGCTGTATGCCCTGCAGGAAGTGGTGTATTCTCTCCAGTCTGACACCGTGCTCTCTGCTGCCACCTCTGTCCATGTCAGGAACTGTCCAGAGCAGAAGAGGTTTTCTATGGGGATTTGCTGCTGCTCTGGACAGTTCCTGACATGGACAGAGGTGGCAGCAGGACATGGAGCAGCTGATAAGTACTGGAAGACAGGAGATTTTTTTTTAAACAGAAGTAAATTACAAACCTATATAAATTTCGGAAACCAGTTGATTTTGGGGGGAAGAAATTCACTGGAGTCCCCCTTTAATAATTGTTAGAAAGCAGAGATCTTCAAAATCTTTAGAAATTGTAGAGCCACATATAATATTATATACCAGAAAGGTGTATCAGAAATTCTTTTGCATAAGACTAACAAAACCCTTTAAGCTCTGCTACATTAATAATCCATTGACATTGTCTTCATAAGCAGAGTAATCCCGACTTGTCGTATCATCGTAACAATCTCACCGTAGTCGCTTTTCTTAAGACAACATGAAGCCATAGTTGTCTTCCATGAGTCAGGCTGGTAATATAGCTGTCAGTGTGCCATATCCAGTAGCATGGCCGCCATGGCTCTGATGGTATCATCCAGCAAAGATAAATTAATCATCCTGACAAAGTCTGAAAGGAATTTCCTGTTCTAAGCTGCCGACTTCAAGGAGAAATCAGACTGGAATTCCAGCTATGTCCAATGTGTAACAATCCATATAGACGATTTATATAGAGAATACACCGTATACTGTAGCCTGGATTCCTGTACTGTCAGTGGTGCACGGCCAGCAAGGCAAGCCAGAAACAACATGGCTTACTCTACGGCTATAAAACAATATCATAATAAAGTAACAGAACAAAACACACACAGAGAACTAGAACAATAGTGGAGATTTACCAAAACCCGTGCAAAGGAAAAGTAGACAGGCAATCACCAATAGAACACCACCTATCTCCTATAATAGGCCACCTATCATCTATAGAAGACCACCTATTATCTATTGTAGACACCTATCACCTATAATAGACCACCTATCACCTATAGTAGACACTTATCACCTATAGTAGACCACCTATCACCTATAGTAGACCACCTATCACCTATAGTAGACACCTATCACCTATAGTAGACACCTATCACCTATAGTAGACCACCTATCACCTATAGTAGACCACCTATCACCTATAGTATACACCTATCACCTATAGTAGACCACCTATCACCTATAGTAGACCACCTATCACCTATAGTAGACACCTATCACCTATAGTAGACACTTATCACCTATAGTAGACCACCTATCACCTATAGTAGACCACCTATCACCTATAGTAGACACCTATAACCTACAGTAGACCACCTATCACCTATAGTAGACTACCTATCACCTATAGTAGACACTTGTCACCTATAGTAGACCACCTATCACCTATAGTAGACACCTATCACCTATAGTAGACACTTATCACCTACAGTAGACCACCTATCACCTATAGTAGACACTTATCACCTATAGTAGACCACCTATCACCTATAGTAGACCACCTATCACCTATAGTAGACCACCTATCACCTACAGTAGACCACCTATCACCTATAGTAGACATTTATCACCTACAGTAGACCACCTATCACCTATAGTAGACACTTATCACCTATAGTAGACACCTATCACCTATAGTAGACCACCTATAGTAAACCACCTATAGAAGATCACCTATCGCCTATAGATCGCCTATCACTTATAATAGATAACCTATAGTAGACCACCTATCACCTATAGTAGACACTTATCACCTATTGTAGACCACCTATCACCTATAGTAGACCACCTATCACCTATAGTAGACACCTATCACCTACAGTAGACCACCTATCACCTATAGTAGACATTTATCACCTACAGTAGACCACCTATCACCTATTTTAGACACTTATCACCTATAGTAGACACCTATCACCTATAGTAGACCACCTATCACCTATAGTAGACCACCTATCACCTATAGTAGACCACCTATCACCTATAGTAGACACTTATCACCTATAGTAGACCACCTATCACCTATAGTAGACCACCTATAGTAGACACCTTTCACCTACAGTAGACCACCTATCACCTATAGTAGACACTTATCACCTATAGTAGACCACCTATCACCTATAGTAGACCACCTATCACCTACAGTAGACCACCTATCACCTACAGTAGACCACCTATCACCTATAGTAGACCACTTGCTCAGTTTGGTGCTGGGTGTAGTTTGAATGTAGTGATTAAGAGGTGATGTATACAGGATTGCTGCTTCCTACAGGAATCATACGGTATATAGGATCAGGGACACCTGTCTTTGACAAGAGTCCCCTCTCCCTGTACACCATTCACCCGAAATGAATACCAAAAAAAATTAGATTTGCAAAAATTCAAATGTTTTGTTAAATTTTAAAGAATATTGATTATTGAAGCACTGTTATTTTATAGTGTGTGTCTATGTAATTATAACAGGAGCCCCACGGAGGACAGGGCCCAATGTGAGTAATGGCAGCCTCTGTACAGCTCTGCACAATAAGTTGCCGCTATATAAGAAATAAGTGGATGTGCACTTTAAATATTAAATCTAGGCTTGAGTTCACTTTTTAAGAAGGATTGACGGCATTGTTCCTCTTGCCGGTCGCGGTGTCACTGCCTGAGTGGAGAGACTGCCGAACGGCCTGGTACAAGGTGCCGTCATTCATCCCCATGTAACAGCTTTTAATTGGTTATTTGACAACCTCCAAACCCCCGATCTAAACACCATCTTACAGGCCTCGTTTTTTATTAGCACTTTGCGACAAGCATAATTTAACACTGACAGCTGGAAATAATTATGCCTTTTGTACGGTGTGCTGGCCGCGGCTCGCTGCCTCTTATGAATGAATGGCGCAGATTTCCTTTTTTTTTACAGAATATAAACCCTGTGAATTCATTTAACAAGGACCTGCTCCGCACATTACTCCACTGTGTGCTTTATAAACGGAACCGGGGAACGTGCACGGTTATTAGAGGTGAAAACGCATTATACATCACTGCAGATAGAATCGGGCTCGGAGAAGCCATGTTTGCCGTCGGGGACTGGATTTATGGATCATTGAGCGGAGAGAAGAACATAAGGGGGACAAATGACTGGGATGTACCCCAGAAATACCGCCTGTATGTGCTGCATCTAGCCTGAGCCCGCCTGAGGTAGTGACTGATGGTCCTAAGTCCAGCTTTACATCTACATGCACAGACTTTGGGGGAGATTTAACAAACATGGTGTAAAGTGAAACAGGCTCAGTCGCCCCCGGCAACCAATCAGATTCCACCTTTCATTTTCCAAAGAGTCTGTGAGCGATGAAAGGTGGAATCTGATTGGTTGCCGGGGGCGACTGAGCCAGTTTCATCTTACACCATGTTTGATAAATCTCCCCCTCTGTTCTTATCTCAAAACATGAAGGACCCGGCATGAAACAACCCACAAGAAACTGGTCCTCGTGGTACCTCATTGACTCCTCTGTAAACTCCTTACGGGGTCGTCTTCTGCTGGACCTCTGAAACCCATCATTGTTATTATTATTATTTCATAGCCTGGACTTAGGGCCCTATTATAGAGGGCGATTATCGTGTGAAAAATCGTTATGTAGTTGGAATTTAAATGATAATCGTTTTGTGTGAATGCAGGCAATGATCGAAAAATCGTTCATGTTTCGTGAATTGTTCCCTAATCGTTAAGAGTAATTCCACATCGTTCCTTTATTTCTTGGACTTGAAGTAAACGATCTTGTTTGCAATCGTTTATCGTTAAAGGGATATTCCACATAACATAACTTTTAACGTTGCTGCCCATGGTGAGACTTATAATTCCTTCCATACTTGCTATTATCTATTCAGTCTCCTTCCCCCATTTCTTAGTGGCTGCTTTTTGCTGAAGACACAAAAATCTGTGTGTGAGCCTTTGTCTCTGTCTCCCCCTCCCTTCTGAGACAGCTGATGTAAACAAGTCCCTGGCCAGCTTTATCTGCAGCTTTGTAGCTTCTGCTGGGAGGGTTATGAGGTCAAGTTGCTATTGAACTCATTGTGATTAATCCTCCCAGCATTGCAAATAAGCTACAAAGTTGCAGATATAGCCTGTTTGTTTACATCAGCTGTCTCAGAAGGGAGGGGGGAAAAGAGGAGAGAGAAAAGCTCACACACAGATTTTTGTGTCTTCAGCAGAAAGCAGCAGCTAAGAACTGGGGGAAGGAAAGTGAATATATATATATATAGAACAAGTATGGAAGGAATTGTTAGTATCACCATGGGCAGCAACATATCAAAACTTATGTTTAAGTGGAATATCCATTTAATCCTTAAAAATTGCTTAGAGGAATCTACCTTGCTGATATGTCCCTATTGCACAGGAGATGCCGAGGAGGAGAATGTCTCTTATAGTATGTCTCTTACCTTCCTTGCTTCATGGTCCGGTAAGACTGTTAAAAGCACTGCCCCTCCCCCATAGTGCGATAATGATAATCAATGGAGTGGAGCGGCCAAAGGTGGGCCAGCTTGTCAGTATGGAGGCGGGCAGTGCTCCTTACGCTGTCACCTGACCGTGGAGCAAACGACTAACTGCCCCGGAACGGCACCGAGGATGAAGGAAAGAGACTTACCTCCCCCCCCTGCACAATAGGGACATATCAGCAGGTTAGATTTCTCTGGTGGTTCCCCTTTAAGTCCACGTGCGGCTCCTTCTGGTATTAACAGCTCAGCAATAAAAAAAACATGAGTAATTAGCTTCTTTCTGACCATTGAAGCCAATTTGTATTAAATCGGATCGGCCTATGTAATTTTTGCATTTCCAAGAAATTAATTTTAATATCAATAGAAATGAAACATAAACGTTATTGTGAACTATAAAGTGGGTTCATCTGTACGCTGTATGCTGTACGCTCGGGTCGGCAAAGTAAGAAAGATCGGCAAGTCAGCAATTTATATATCGCCAAATGCCTTTCCAGAATTCCCACCTCTCTGGCAGCCAATTAATGTCGCCCTCCTCCCCGGCAACCAGAGGTAATAAAGATATAAAAGATGGAAGATTAAAATGAAATCTAGTAATACTGATGAAGACAAAGAATTTTATTTTCCTCCATCAACTTCAATTTATGGCTTCTTGTATAGTTCACAGAGAGGTTAAAGGGGAACTCTCAGACAAACTATCAGGCCAATCTAACCTGCTGATATGTCCCTACTGTACAGGAGATGCCGAGGAGGAAGGTATGTGTTAGGTAGGGACTCAGGACAAGTGGGGCCCTGACATTGGCACCCGCCCCGCTCTCCCTTTTAGAGTTGTCGGCTCCCCCAACCAGAAGACTGATCACTATACTGGAATACGTGAAACACAAAGACGGACACAAGACAATACAAACACAATAATAGTAAAGTCCACTAGCTGAGTCAAAACCAAACAGTCGTCACAGTACCAAATCAGGAGGCAAAGGGGGTAGTCAGAAAGCCAAGCAACAGATCAGGATACCAGGAATAACACATTAATGAATACAACACTAGCTAATGGTGCGTTTACACTGACAGATTTATCTGGCAGATTTCGGTAGCCAAAGCCAGGAATGAATTAGAATAGAGGAGAAATCTCAGTCTTTCCTTTATGACCTGTTCCCTGTTTATAGTTTGTTCCTGGGTTTGGCTTCACAAATCTGTCAGATAAATCTCTGTGTAAACGCACCATTGGTCACACTCAAACGAGGCTCTATCGCAGGCAAGGAAGCGTGATTGGATAGTATCTTATGGAGGCTGGAGTCCCAGCCCCAGGGCGTAATTGGGGCGGATCCTGTTCAATAGGGACATATCAGCAGGTTAGATTCCTCTAACCTGTTGATAGTTCCCCTTTAAAGGACAGAGCAGCATGTTATAGAGAAGCTGTCTGTTTGTTTCCGTAAATATTTCCATTCCTTATGGGTCTGTTCACACGTACAGACTCGCTGCGTATTTATCGCTGTGAGTTTCTCGCACATAAATCCACAGCGATACTGATTGCTATCAAGTCAATGGGGGACATTTATTAAGTCCGACGTTTTTTACGCCGGACTTAAAAATATCCCCGCATCTCCGGCGCTACGGAGATTTATGTAGAGGCGTACTGCCTCTACATAAATCCCGTGCGCGTCGATGCGCACGGCAGAAAACCTACGCCACCTGAAAGGTGGAGTAGGTTTTCGGCGTATCTTTTGCCAGAGCAAAAGATAAATTGCGCAGACTCTGAGTCCGCGCCCCCCTCCACACCCCCCGGCGTACCCGGCGGAAAGTGCCAATATGCGAATATTTTATTCGCAAATCGGCCATTTGCGAATAAAATAATACGCAAATCGTCACTTTCCGCCAATACGCGCCTTAATAGATGTCCCCCAATGTATGTGTATTCTTGCTGCGTGTTTGGTGCGATTTTTACATGCGAGTTTTGATTTACACAGGCAAGTTCAACACCACAAAAAACGCAGCTACTTTCATGCGAGTTTGATGCGAGTTCTGTGCAAGTTTTACGCAGCGAGTCTGTATGTGTGAACAGACCCTATAGAGTAGAAAGTCTACATTGTGTAGTTTTTTTGTTTTTTCCTGATAGTAGTGTAAGAAATCACTGACAACTGGGCGTTCTTTCTTGTGTTTTGTTCTTGTGTTTTGTGAACAACCCCTTTAAAGCGTGCCGAAATATTCGAACTGCAGGACACGAGAAAGCAAAAGAGAATCTGCGGAGGACACTATGACAAAGAAGTGACACAAATCCTTCAGCTTCCTGCTGTGACTATAAGAATCAGTCTATAACATCATGATGGACGCTCGCCTGGCTGCCGCAGCTGTTGTCCCGCTCTGATCGCTGCCACCACCGCTGGTGGCTTGAAGGGTCATCTCAGGATCTTTCAAAAGGATCTTCCTCGAACCTCACCTCAATCTTTGACACACTTGAGTGCTCGACTTAGTGCTTGAGAGGCATGAATGAAGGAATTGTAGTAGAGCTTGGTACAAAGCAGAGGAGAGGAGTTTGCCAGAGGAGCCCTGACCCAATGTGGCCTTGTACTCTGCCAGAACTGGGATAGATATCTTTAATAGAGAAGTGATACTTGCACTCATGTTTAGACTGTGTCTGACCTCCTTCAGTCCTACAGTTGTAAGCTACTTGTCCTGTCAGGGTAGTATGAGCCCCAGCCGTGGTTACCTGGGTGTAGCAAGGTGTCCCAGCAGCCTAAACTGTGCAGTAGGATACGTAGACCTTTGCTTTACCGGTAGCTTTGTCCTACTGAGACCTGCTCCTATCTCTTCAGGACTGTCCTGCACTTTTTAGACGTGTTCCTGTCATGGGCTAGGGTATTCTTTAGTGGCTACTACCCCTTACTTGTGCTTAGCGCTGCATAGTGTAAGCAGTAGTGGCTTTAGAAGTCTTTCTCTCTAGCTGCACCTGTTCACACCACAAACTAGTCTAAACTGACCTAACTCACTTCCCTCCCACACAGAGCTAACTCCTCCTACAGGGTGTGTGTGTAGAGAGCAAAGATAGAAAGGATAGGTACGGAAGACAGAGCACCTCCTAGTTGTCAGCACATGACACATGGTACACTCAAACATTAACCCATTGCTTCCTTCAGCTGTGAATAGAAAGACATATAACCATAAGAAACACTGACATCTAGTGGGGAAACTGTAAAATACCTTATCCACCACTTAACCTGAGAACTTTTTGACAGGTGCAAGGAAACACTTACAGTGGGACACCACAGGGGGGCAGACTGCTAGGAGAAGGAGTTGAGCTGGAATACTGTAGAAATTAAAGAGAGCACCAAAACCCTATGAAGGTATAGAACTATCTTCTTTTATGCATATATTCACATTTAGTAGCACTGTTACACACAGTACACGTATATAAAAATCATGTATACAATCACTTATATACAAATCATGTATAAAATCATCTATAAAAATAATCACGCATACAATCACATATATACAAATCAATCATGTATACAATCACCATCCATGTATTTTCATTGCATTCAGTACTATGGGATGATATACGGCATGCGGACGCGCTGTATACTGTTCCATTAAGAGAGATTGGAGCATTTCCTATGAATAAATCAGAAAACACAAAATAATGTGAAAGGGATCCTTGTGTAAATTTTACCTTGGCAGCTGATACTGACGCTTCCCGAGACTCCTGCTGTCCAACCAAAGCCGGCCTCGTGTGCATCACCCAATGCGGATTCTACAAGCACAGCGACATTATTACACGGTCCAAACTGCAGAATAACAACATCTTCTCTCATTGTCTGTGCGGGGTCCCGGCAGCCTACAGGAGGGTGTGTGACTATATGGGGTGGACACTATTGCACAGGTCACAGGTGCTGTACACGCCAGGTATTGTAATGCAGGTGTTAGGTGTAATGATCAGCATGGAAGATAACTTAATTTTTTTTAAACTAGTTAAAGATGTTATCCAGCGCTACAAAAACATGGCCGCTTTCTTCCCGAGACAGCACCATTATTGTCTCCAGTTTGAGCGCAGCTTTTGTAAGGCTACGTTCACACAGAGCAAAAGGAGCGGATTACGCAAGGAAATATTTCCGCCTGAAATCAACTGACGCTGAATTCCAAACAGAATATAAGCAGAATGTAAGCAGAAACCCTGCGTATTCTGCTAGGAAAGTGTTCAGCTCGTAATCAGCTCTTGACAAATTCAGCGCGGAATACTCGAGGAATCCGCGCTGAATCCGCATGCATTCAGCGCTGAAATTCAGCAAGTATTTGGTGAGTAAACTAGACTATACCAGAACATATACTAGAATCCTCCTCCCCCCCCCCTTTCCCCATTTCCGCGCTGATTCAGCGAGTAATTTCCGCTTGTATTCCGCGCTGAATACGCGCGTATTCCGCGCTGAAACAGAAAATCAGAGCCCCATTGATTTGTATAGGCTTCCGCTAGCGGAAGAATGAATATGTTCATTCTTCTGGCGGAAAGCGGATTAGTTCAGTGCGGAAATTCCACTGTGTGAACTGCAGAGCAGAATTTCTATTCAACACAATGGAAATGAGCTCTGCACCTATTTTAACGGCTGAAATTTCAGCGCTGATTCAGCGCAGAAATTCAGCTGCTTTTGCTCAGTGGGAACGAGCCTTAACTCTATTCCAATTTATGTGAATGAAGCTTAAGGGAGAAGTCCGGCCCCAGCCAACTCCTCGTAGGGGAGAAAGTAACACTGAAGCATTAATTACCTTTTCCCGTGCCTACAATGCTTCATCTGACCGACCCCCAGGCCCCCTCCTGGAAGGCATTTTCCCCCAAGTTTTATTGATGTCACTACTGATGGACCACCAGCTCAGCCAATCAGCAATGTCCCAACCAACCCACTCATTGGCTGAGCGGCCAGCCCATCAGCCGGGTCATGACGTGTGTAGGGGGACACTGAGGGACACAGGGCGCTGGAGGGACACTGAGCACCCCCCTGCCATCATCCTCTCCAGCAGCCACAGCCCACACAGCTCTGGGAGTCGGGTCGTGACATCACCATGTTATCCAGGAAGTGACATCGCCATGTTATCCAGGAAGTGACATCACCATGTTATCCAGGAAGTGACATCACCATGTTATCCAGGAAGTGACATCAGCATGTTTATCCATGAAGTGACATCGCCATGTTATCCAGGAAGTGACATCACCATGTTATCCAGGAAGTGAAGCCTTGATGCAGTAAGTGCAGGGTTTTTTCCCTTTATAAGCATTTCCTGTAATAAGTGTATATTGGGGATTTGTATAACTTTTGGGGGGCAATACAATACTCTAATAAATATTTTTGCCGGACTTCTCCTTTAATACTCTTTGTTACTTTCCCCTTTCAATTAAAAAAAAAAAAAAAAAAAAAAAAAAAAAAAGGGAGGCAAAACTTCTCCTTTAATTGCAAACTGCACCTGAACTGGAGACAAGAGTAGTGCTGTCTCTGGAAGAAAGTGGCCATGTTTTTGGGGCACTGGATAATGACTTTAAATACAGTGTTCCCATTTGATGTGGGACCATTGGGTTTGTAAACAGACTGTATGGCAGCTAGAGGTGCATGGGCCTCCAGGTCTGCCATGTTAAAGGGGTACTCCAGCGGGGGGGCTATTTTGGGATCTGGCCGGGGAGGAGGTGGCTGAGAGAAAAGACGTCCACTCACCTTCCCGGTTCCAGTGGCGGGTCCCATATCTCGACGCTGCGGTCCCTGGTGTAGGGACGCTTCCTGGTGTCTGACGCGGGCTCAAGACGTGACGTCTCAAGTCCACTCAGCCTGTCAGTAACAGAGGCGGGATCCGTTTCAAGTCTGCTCAGATCCCGCTTTTGTCTTTGACTGGCTGAGCGGACTTGAGACGTATCGTTTCGGCCCCGCATCAGACACCAGGACCCACCTACCACCCACCTCCTCCCCAGCCAGATCCCAAAATAGCCCCCCCCCCCCCCCCCCCCCCCGCTGGAATACCCCTTAATCCACCTATTAGGTCTTGGCGATTGGATTCCTGTGAGTGTTAGGTCCCTATTACACGGCCAGATGACTTTCTCTAACGAACCAACCAACCATACTGAGACCATACACTGCCCGATAATCAGGCAGCAAGGGCTTTGTTTGTCCGTGCAGCCTTTGTAAAATAATAAACCCCTCCAGACCTCTCCCCGCTCCCTGACGTCCTGTAGCTTCGGCCGCTCCTGGCACTGTCCTGGTGATTGGCTGAGCAGCCTCGGACTTCACACAGTGCCAGGAGCGGCTGAAGCTACAGGACGTCAGGAAACGGGGAGAGGTACGGAGGAATTTATTTATTTTTTACGTAGTCACCAGCCCTCAGCCGTGCATTGCGATTACACAGAGCGATTAGATATAGTCATGTGCGTCTGACGCCAATTTTAGATCTGGACCTAAAGAAACAATCAGAGGATGATTATTGTCTCCATTAGTCGGCCAAATCGACCCGCTTATTGCTCCTTGTAATAGCGCCCTTACTCTGACAGGCGTATGTATAACACTATGGCAGTGTACGGCTATGTTCACACAATGTCTTTTCACACAAAATGCCAGACGTTACTTTACAATAAAACAAATAAATAATGGAAACAAAATGGTAGCAGCAGTGGTCTGCGCTGTCCCTAAGCCTCCACCACACGGACTGCTTCTCGGACAGCGCTGACCACGGATAGTCCCACTTCTATGTGTCCGGGCCGCTGTCGGGGTATCG
Source organism: Dendropsophus ebraccatus (assembly GCF_027789765.1). Lineage (NCBI taxonomy): Eukaryota > Metazoa > Chordata > Amphibia > Anura > Hylidae > Dendropsophus > Dendropsophus ebraccatus. The sequence continues at coordinate 6,844,058 of NC_091468.1, forward strand.
TCCCGGCTATTGGTACAGGCAGCTCTTACCGTCACCACAGTCCTGGAGCTTGGACATGTTCCCGGCTCCTGATCTTCGGAGTACCCCACATCTGAGTAGGGGTGTAATACAGGAGACAACTTTTTTCTTGTTACTTTAAATAAATAACCATCATGATCATTATCAAACAACGGCCGTTATTGTGCCTCCCAAAAAAGAAATTGAGGGAACTTATGATAGAACTGATGAGTGCATGTAGTTTGCCGGAACTAATGGGAGGACAGTACGTCACATGTATATAATGTAAAGCGGGGGGGGGGGGGGGGGCCGTCGCCCTCCAGCTGTTGCAAAACTACAACTCCCATCATGCACGGAGAGCTAAAGATTAAAGCTTTGGCTGTCCAGGCATGATGGCTGGAGGGTGACGACCCCCCCCCCCCCCGGTTTAGAATTATATGCAGCTTCCTTTATACTGAGTTTAGGCTTCCTGGCACAATGCAGCCGCTCGGGTTCCGTCACCGCGTTCTGGAGCGGCAGACAGGTCACACAGCCAGTAACACGACACTACAGCACTAGAAGCAAATGGAAAATGGTTAATAAATGATGATGCAGCTGGACGGGCGGGAGCAGACAGCTTCCTTCTATCTCACAGAGGCAACAAACACAACCCTGTATGAACCTATAGGGAAAGCCCAACCTACCCTGCATGGCACCAGACTAGTACTAAAGGGGTACGCCAGCAAAAATCTTATTCTTTCAAATCAACTGATGTCATGAAGTTATATAGATTTGTTATTTACTTCTATTAAAAATCGCTAGTCTTCCAGTACTTACGAACTGCTGTATGTCTTGCAGGAAGTGGTGTATTCTCTCCAGTCTGACACAGTGCTCTCTGCTGCCACCTCTGTCCATGTCAGGAACTGTCCAGAGTAGGAGAGGTTTTCTATGGGGATTTGCTGCTGTTCTGGACAGTTCCTGACATGGACAGAGGTGGCAGCAGAGAGTACTGTGTCAGACTGGAGAGAATACACCACTTCCTGCAGGACATACAGCAGCTGATAAGTACTGGAAGACTGGAGATTTTTAATAAGTAGTAAATTACAAGTCTGTATAACTTTCTGAAACTAGTTGATTTGAACGAATCTGGGGGCCTGCAGGATGGTGTCAGGGCATGATGGGAGTTGTAGTGCTGGAACAGCTGGAGCCCTTTGGTTGCTGGTGCATGATGGGAGTTGTAGTGCTGGAACAGCTGGAGCCCTTTGGTTGCTGGTGCATGATGGGAGTTGTAGTGCTGGAACAGCTGGAGCCCTTTGGTTGCTGGTGCATGATGGGAGTTGTAGTGCTGGAACAGCTGGAGCTCTTTGGTTGCTGGTGCATGATGGGAGTTGTAGTTTTGGCTGTCAGAGAATGATTTCGGCTTTCGGCCTGTTGTCTCAGGTGTATGGGACTACTACCACCACCATCCACAAGTTGCCTGTCTCTGCCCCGATCTATAAACCAATTGGTGCAGAGTAAAGGGCAAGTTCACACACGACAGATTTGTTGCTGAAATTTCTGCGACTTAAAGTCCGTTCCATTCATCAATATTTCCGCGATTTCCCCTCCTGAGAAGAATCCGGTGACGAACACGGGCGGAATAACCACAAAGCTCCGTCACTAGCGGCGAAATCTCTGCAAAAGTAATAAGATTTATGACTGACGTGGCAAGCGTCCAATCAGCGCTCCCTATACCATAAACAACTTACTGTCAATTGGCTGGCCTGACCAATCACGTGGCTCCTCTAGGAGGGGGCGGGCTCTTCGCTGTCTGTCGGGTTTTACTCAGCAGAGCCCTTTAAAAAAGCGCTGGCAAGCCCCGCCTTCTTAGAACTGTGCGCCTATTGGTTAACGGAGTGAGCGACCGACTAAGCAGCCAATGGCCGCGCAGTATCCGTGCTGCTGGATGCCCAATGTGGAAGGCAGCAGCAGTGGCGGCGGCGGAGCGGGCTGTAGCTTGCAGGGAGGGTTTTCGCACGGAGGCTTGTGCTGGAGTCCAGGGCCGGTGCTGCTGCTGCACCTCCCTGTTTGCATAGCAATTACTCCCGGCCATGGTGGGCACGGGGGTATGGGGCATCCACACCAGCGAGCAGGGCTGACGGATTAAATGCCCCAGTGGGCAGGAGCAGCGGCTGCAGCAGGAGGAGGTAAGCTGGGGTTATTGTGCAGTGTGGCCCTGGTGCTGGGGCCCCTGGCTGTGCCCCCTCACCCCCCATCTTATGTGTGTGCCAGGCAAGGGTTAATCAGGAGAGGCAGCAGATGACAGCTTGTAGTGACAGAGGGGGGGGGGGGGGGGGGGGCGCCAGGGCTGCCCATACACATGTCACTAAAGTGGGGGGACTCCGCCAGAGCTGCCCATACACATGTCACTAAAGTGGGGGGACTCCGCCACAGCTGCCCATACACATGTCACTAAAGTGGGGGGACTCCGCCACAGCTGCCCATACACATGTCACTAAAGTGGGGGGACTCCGCCACAGCTGCCCATACACATGTCACTAAAGTGGGGGGACTCCGCCAGAGCTGCCCATACACATGTCACTAAAGTGGGGGGACTCCGCCACAGCTGCCCATACACATGTCACTAAAGTGGGGGGACTCCGCCACAGCTGCCCATACACATGTCACTAAAGTGGGGGGACTCCGCCACAGCTGCCCATACACATGTCACTAAAGTGGGGGGACTCCGCCAGGGCTGCCCATACACATGTCACTAAAGTGGGGGGGACTCCGCCACGGCTGCCCATACACATGTCACTAAAGTGGGGGGGACTCCGCCACAGCTGCCCATACACATGTCACTAAAGTGGGGGGGACTCCGCCACAGCTGCCCATACACATGTCACTAAAGTGGGGGGACTCCGCCACAGCTGCCCATACACATGTCACTAAAGTGGGGGGACTCCGCCACGGCTGCCCATACACATGTCACTAAAGTGGGGGGGACTCCGCCACAGCTGCCCATACACATGTCACTAAAGTGGGGGGGACTCCGCCACAGCTGCCCATACACATGTCACTAAAGTGGGGGGGACTCCGCCACAGCTGCCCATACACATGTCACTAAAGTGGGGGGACTCCGCCACAGCTGCCCATACACATGTCACTAAAGTGGGGGGACTCCGCCACAGCTGCCCATACACATGTCACTAAAGTGGGGGGACTCCGCCACAGCTGCCCATACACATGTCACTAAAGTGGGGGGACTCCGCCACAGCTGCCCATACACATGTCACTAAAGTGGGGGGACTCCGCCACAGCTGCCCATACACATGTCACTAAAGTGGGGGGACTCCGCCACAGCTGCCCATACACATGTCACTAAAGTGGGGGGACTCCGCCACAGCTGCCCATACACATGTCACTAAAGTGGGGGGACTCCGCCACAGCTGCCCATACACATGTCACTAAAGTGGGGGGACTCCGCCACAGCTGCCCATACACATGTCACTAAAGTGGGGGGACTCCGCCAGGGCTGCCCATACACATGTCACTAAAGTGGGGGGGACTCCGCCACGGCTGCCCATACACATGTCACTAAAGTGGGGGGGACTCCGCCACGGCTGCCCATACACATGTCACTAAAGTGGGGGGACTCCGCCACAGCTGCCCATACACATGTCACTAAAGTGGGGGGACTCCGCCACAGCTGCCCATACACATGTCACTAAAGTGGGGGGACTCCGCCACAGCTGCCCATACACATGTCACTAAAGTGGGGGGACTCCGCCACAGCTGCCCATACACATGTCACTAAAGTGGGGGGACTCCGCCACAGCTGCCCATACACATGTCACTAAAGTCTGAGAAACTCGCCGGGACCACCGACCATCAGGATGAGCTGGGGACCCCCGAGACTGTAAGGAGGAGAGCCCCCCTTTATAGCGGACAGTGTGAGGAGGAGAGCCCCCCTTTATAGCGGACACTGTCAGGAGGAGCGCACCCCTTTATAGCGGACACTGTCAGGTTGAGCGCACCCCTTTATAGCGGACACTGTCAGGTTGAGCGCACCCCTTTATAGCGGACAGTGTCAGGAGGAGCGCACCCCTTTATAGCGGACAGTGTCAGGAGGAGCGCACCCCTTTATAGCGGACAGTGTCAGGAGGAGCGCCCCCCTTTATAGCGGACACTGTCAGGAGGAGTGCACCTCTTTATAGCGGACGGTGTTGGGTACCTTGATGTGTCAGATCCTGGTGCTGTATCCAGGTACTCATCTGGGTCTCCCGATACCGTACCACATCCAGTGTGGACCCCCTGACACAGATGTCAGGTCCCGTTAGTCAGTACTGTATGTAGTCAGGGCTTTCTGATACTGTATTAGGGTCTCAGCTGGATTCCCTGATACTGTTATCATTTGGACCTCCTGATACTGTCTATAGATCCCCAGATACTGTAGTCCAGTCCGATTTCCGATTTACATCTGGTCTGGGTCTTCTGATTCTCTCTGCAGATCTGATCTAGATTTCCTGATACTCTTTTAGCATCATGTCTGGATCTCTTGATACCGTATTAAAGTCCATTTTGGATCCAGGAGAGATCTGGATTCCCTCATACACTGTCGTCCGGTCTGGAGGTGCTGTCACTGTCGTCCGGTCTGGAGGTGCTGTCACTGTCGTCCGGTCTGGAGGTGCTGTCACTGTCTTCCGGTCTGGAGGCGCTGTCACTGTCTTCCGGTCCGGTCTGGAGGCGCTGTCACTGTCTTCCGGTCCGGTCTGGAGGCGCTGTCACTGTCTTCCGGTCCGGTCTGGAGGCGCTGTCACTGTCTTCCGGTCCGGTCTGGAGGCGCTGTCACTGTCTTCCGGTCCGGTCTGGAGGTGCTGTCACTGTCTTCCGGTCCGGTCTGGAGGTGCTGTCACTGTCTTCCGGTCCGGTCTGGAGGTGGTGTCACTGTCTTCCGGTCCGGTCTGGCGGTGCTGACACTGTCTTCCGGTCCGGTCTGGCGGTGCTGACACTGTCTTCCGGTCCGGTCTGGCGGTGCTGACACTGTCTTCCGGTCCGGTCTGGCGGTGCTGACACTGTCTTCCGGTCCGGTCTGGCGGTGCTGACACTGTCTTCCGGTCCGGTCTGGCGGTGCTGACACTGTCTTCCGGTCCGGTCTGGCGGTGCTGACACTGTCTTCCGGTCCGGTCTGGCGGTGCTGACACTGTCTTCCGGTCCGGTCTGGCGGTGCTGACACTGTCTTCCGGTCCGGTCTGGCGGTGCTGACACTGTCTTCCGGTCCGGTCTGGCGGTGCTGACACTGTCTTCCGGTCCGGTCTGGCGGTGCTGACACTGTCTTCCGGTCCGGTCTGGCGGTGCTGACACTGTCTTCCGGTCCGGTCTGGCGGTGCTGACACTGTCTTCCGGTCCGGTCTGGCGGTGCTGACACTGTCTTTCGGTCCGGTCTGGCGGTGCTGACACTGTCTTCCGGTCCGGTCTGGCGGTGCTGACACTGTCTTCCGGTCCGGTCTGGCGGTGCTGACACTGTCTTCCGGTCCGGTCTGGCGGTGCTGACACTGTCTTCCGGTCCGGTCTGGCGGTGCTGACACTGTCTTCCGGTCCGGTCTGGCGGTGCTGACACTGTCTTCCGGTCCGGTCTGGCGGTGCTGACACTGTCTTCCGGTCCGGTCTGGCGGTGCTGACACTGTCTTCCGGTCCGGTCTGGCGGTGCTGACACTGTCTTCCGGTCCGGTCTGGCGGTGCTGACACTGTCTTCCGGTCCGGTCTGGCGGTGCTGACACTGTCTTCCGGTCCGGTCTGGAGGTGCTGTCACTGTCTTCCGGTCCGGTCTGGCGGTGCTGACACTGTCTTCCGGTCCGGTCTGGAGGTGCTGACACTGTCTTCCGGTCCGGTCTGGAGGTGCTGACACTGTCTTCCGGTCCGGTCTGGAGGTGCTGACACTGTCTTCCGGTCCGGTCTGGAGGTGCTGACACTGTCTTCCGGTCCGGTCTGGAGGTGCTGACACTGTCTTCCGGTCCGGTCTGGAGGTGCTGACACTGTCTTCCGGTCCGGTCTGGAGGTGCTGACACTGTCTTCCGGTCTGGAGGTGCTGTCACTGTCTTCCGGTCTGGTCGTGAGGTGCTGACACTGTCTTCCGGTCCGGTCTGGAGGTGCTGACACTGTCTTCCGGTCCGGTCTGGAGGTGCTGACACTGTCTTCCGGTCTGGAGGTGCTGTCACTGTCTTCCGGTCTGGTCTGGAGGTGCTGACACTGTTTTCCGGTCCGGTCTGGAGGTGCTGTCACTGTCTTCCGGTCTGGTCTGGAGGTGCTGTCACTGTTTTTTCGGTCCGGTTTTGCTGTGCTGTCACTGTTGTCAGGTGATGCTGTCACTGTCTTCCCCTATGGTCTGGCCAGTTTCACACTAGCATAATACAGCCGCTTTTCCCCATCCGTATTACAGACGCATGTCCCGGCCTGACTACACCGATGACCATACTGACAGCTGTCACTTCACCTCTATGGTCAGGCGGGATGCAGATAGGTGTCTGTATTATACTGCTGTGAGCGCAGCCTTCTGGGCCGGAGGGATGATCCGTAATCCAGATGATGGGTAAGAGCCGGGGGGATCTCTCTGCTAGCATTACAGGAAGGTGAGCTGCTGGTTCTCTCTATTTGTCCTGTTGATTCCATTGATTCCCCCGTCCAGTGTGTGGGAGGGGAGGCTGCACTGTCTGTCCGTCTGTCCCTGTGTAAGCCATCACCCTGGACCTGTATACTGTATATGATAGCAGTAACTATCTGCATGATGTCAAATATTAACAGCTTGGCTTCCCTTCTCCTCCTTTGTCTCTGGCAGTCTAGCTCTTCAGAGTCCACGTCATTTCGCCTGGGAGGAGGCTGACTTTCCATGCACCGGGGACTTCCTCTCCATCAGCCATGCCGGAGTCTCCTGAGCCGGCTGTCTGCCTGTCTGTGAAGTGGGATCTGCTGCCCCCCGTGCTGAGCGACGCTGCCCGACCACTGCCCGTGTTTGGCCACCTCCGTCTTCCCATGCAGACCACCTTGTAAAGCTGCTCTCGGATTCTTAGAGAAAAGACTTTCTTTTTATTTTTATATTTTTGATTTTCTCCCCGTTCCCTGGATCATGGCTTCGGTGTGGAAGAGGTTGCAGCGTGTGGGCAAACACGCCTCCAAGTTTCAGTTTGTGGCGTCGTACCAGGAGCTGATGGTGGAGTGCACTAAGAAATGGTCAGTACACCCCCCCCCACACACACACACACACACAGTTTATGATGCGCCCTGATGAATGGTCCTTGGGAAAGCCGTCGGCTATCCTGAAAGTCAAAGAAGTTCCCACGCTCTGGGAGGCTGGCGTGCTATCAGGGCTTCTTTCTTGACACATTACCCTGCGTCTTCAGATGACAGCACGATTATACGGCGATGACATCATCGTCTGGTCTGTTGTGTCATAAGTCAATTTATCTGCGGCGACAATGAAGGACGGTCTCTGGGAAATAAGAAGTAGCAGTCATGATTGTTTCCGAATGTAATTTGTGTCAGGGACAGCAATGAAGGGAAGTGTTAACCCCTGAATGTCCACACAATCTATAGCGAAGCTGCAGCAATTGGGTCAGATGTGTCTGTATATCAGAACAGTGGGAAGTGGGTAGGTTGTCAGGGCAGCACAGAGCCGCTCGGGTCGTGTTCACACAGGGCTGATACGCAGCAGGTGTCCTATATGCTTGTGCAGGGAAATACATAATAAAGATACAGACTCGGGGTGGGGGTACCTGCTAATACTAAAAACCTACACAGACAGTCTACAAGTGCTCCACATCTATTACAGTGATTCATGCTGTCTAATAAATATGGTGCATCTATAGACTGTCTAGTCTATTGGCATCAGAATTTGTCGCCACTTATCGTGTAGTGGTGGTGACCCGTGAGTGCCGCTCAGGTCCTGTTCAAGTGAATAGGAGCTGCGGTTACACATAGTCACCACTACACTATGAATGGAGGCGGCTGCTTCTGGTCCTGTTTTACTGTAGTAAAGAGCTGATCGGCAAGGCTGTCAGTTGTCAGCACCCGCCAGTCAGTGACTGATGAGCGTCCTGTGGACGGCCAATTGGTCCTTTTTGCCTGGAAAACCCCTATAAAATCTTATCCCCTCTGTACGTTTTCTGCCCACAAAATCAGGATGGAAATACTGCAGCATGTCCGTTCTGCGTGAACATGCCCTTAAAGGGGGATTCCAGAAATAGACTTTTTTTTTGGTGTGGGTACTCTCAAACCCCATACTCATCTGCCCCAATCCCCCATAGCTGCTGCCAGTGCTGCCATAGCTTCCTCTGGAAATGCCCGCTCAGCCAATCACTGTCTACACAGGTGACCCAGACCCATCTCTGCCAGTGCTTGGCTGAGTAGACATTTCTTTTCAGGAAGCAGCTGGAAGCACTCCCATTCCATTAGAACAAAGTTTTCTATTGCTGGAATACCCCTTTAAGTATAGGCCTGCAGCCGGCTGTAGACATTGATGGTTACGTGATGTAGACTCTTCTCTCCAGAAGAGCCTGCTGCACGCTGACTGCTGAAGGAGAGACGATGGAGAGGGGATGGGGAGTTAGGGTTTATAGCAGAGGGGGTAAATAGTGGACGCGGGGAGAGCGGAGCGGGTTATGAGTATCCACTGCAGATACCTGCCTATTCACTTCAATGGTATGACATACTCGAAGTGGGATTGTCATCCCGCTGCGAGTATGTTAGCCAGCCCCCTTAACCCCCGCGGCCCGGGTATATACTTTAACGGGTCCCCGTTCCGGCTTGCTTCAGGGGCTCCTTGCGTCTCCTGGTGCTCAGCCCCGCCGCAGAGCACTGATTGGCTGAGCACCTTGAGCCCCCAAAGCCACCAAGAGCAGGGACCCAGTAAAGTATCTACCCAGTCCGCGGGGGTTAAGGGCGCTGACTTTGACATACTAGCAGCAGAATGACAACCCCACTTCGAGTATGTCATCCCATTGAAGTGAACGGGAGGTATCAGCAGCGGACTTCTCTGCAAACTCGGCCTTGGGCTTCTGTTTGTATGCGTAGTCTTATGGTTCAGGTGGAAGCAGCGCTCAGCTATTTATTAGTGTTATTTGTACAGCAAGGGAAACCTTTAGCAACCAATAGGAGATTGCAGTGAAACTCTGACTGCATCGGGCAGCAGAAAAGCATGCTGGGAGATTTAGTTCAATTATAGATGAGCGGTTACAGGTTTCCTGCCTGTTTTGCCGCTTTCCATGCTGCGTAATGTTCCTGGGAACTTGCCCTTCGGCTGTTGCAGAAAACAATGTCTATAATATCCAAGCTGTACAAGTGGCCGTCTCCTTCTATCCTCAGTCCTGATCCTGAGAATTGCAGCTGCAAGAGGGTCAATATTTGTCTCCAGTCATGGCCAAAAGTTTTGAGAATGACACAAATATTTTATTTTAACATGATCTGCTGCCCTCTGGTTTTTATGTGTTTGTCAGATGTTTTTATCACATACAGAAATATAATTGCAATCATATTATAAATAACAAAAGCTTATACTGACAGCTAGAATGAGTTAATGCAGCAAGTCACTATTTGCAGTGTTGCGCCTTCTTCTTCAGGACCTCTGCAATTCTCCCCGGCTGCTCCCAATCAACTTCTGGACCAAATCCTGACTGATAGCCGTCCATTTTTACATTTTGTCAGAATTTGTTGGTTTTTGTTTGTCCACCCGTCTCTTGATGATTGACCACAAGTTCTCTATGGGATTAAGATCTGGGGAGTTTCTAGGCCATGGACCCAAAATCTCTATGTTTTGTTCCCTGAGCCATTTAGTTATCACCTTTGCTTTATGGCAAGGTGCTCCATCATGCTGGAAAAGGCATTGTTGATCGCCAAACTGCTCTTGGACGGTTGGGAGAAGTTGCTCTTGGAGGACATTCTGGTCCCATTCTTTATTCATGGCTGTGTTTTTAGGCAAGACTGTGAGAGAGCCGATTCCCTTGGCTGAGAAGCACCCCCACACATGAATGGTTTCAGGATGCCGGTTACAGTTGGCATGAGACAAGACTGGTGGTAGCGCTCACCTAGTCTTCTCCGAATAAGCTGTTTTCCAGATGTCCCAAACAATCGGAAAGGGGATTCATCAGAGACAATGACTTTACCCCAGTCCTCAGCAGTCCACTCCCTGGACCTTTCCCCCAGTCCTCAGCAGTCCACTCCCTGGACCTTTCCCCCAGTCCTCAGCAGTCCACTCCCTGGACCTTTCCCCCAGTCCTCAGCAGTCCACTCCCTGTGCCTTCTGCAGAATATCAGTCTGTCCCTGATGTTTTTTCTGGAGAGAAGTGGCTTCTTTGCTGCCCTCCTTGAGACCAGGCCTTGCTCCAAGAGTCTCCGCAGTCTCACAGTGCAGATGCACTCACACCTGCCTGCTGCCATTCCTGAGCAAACTCTGCACTGCTGGTAGCCCGATCCCGCAGCTGAAACACTTTTAAGAGACGGTCCTGGTGCTTGCTGGTCTTTCTTGGGTGCCCTGGAACCTTTTTGGCAACAATGGAACCTCTCTCCTTGAAGTTCTTGATGATGCAATAGATTGCTGACTGAGGTGCAATCTTTCTAGCTGCGATACTCTTCCCTGTTAGGCCATTTTTGTACAGTGAAATGATGACTGCACGTGTTTCTTTAGAGATAACCATGGTTAACAGAAGAGAAACAATGATGCCAAGCACCAGCCTCCTTTTAAAGTGTCCAGTGGTGTCATTCTTACTTAACCATGACAGATTGATCTCTAGCCCTGTCCTCATCAACACCCACACCTGTGTTAATGGAGCAATCACTGAAACAATGTTAGTTGGTGCTTTTAAGGCAGGGCTGCAATGATGTTGAAATGTGTTTTGGGGGATAAAGTTCATTTTCTAGGCAAATATTGACTTTGCAGGTAATTGCTGTTAAGCTGATCCCTCTGTATAACATTCTGGAGTATATGCAAATTGCCATTTTAAAAACTGAAGCAGTAGACTCTGTAAAAATTAATATTTGTATCATTCTCAAAACTTTTGGCCATGACTGTACACTCATTATATACAGTATATATGTTTCCTCTATATGGATTGCATGTTAAGGGAAATGTGTCACCTAAATTTTCTTTTACTGATTAGAATCAGAGACTAAAACTTTTATTCTAATCTGTTTCTATTTTCTGACTATTTCTCTTCATAAAACATTGTTATGGGGCAGCCATATTGCCTGAGCTGTTCTTAAAGGGGTACTTCGGGCCGGGGGGTATTTTTGAGGATCGCTGGGGAAGGGGTGGAAATTGAAGCCGGAGGTCACTTACCTCTCCCGTTCCAGCGCTGGTGCCCGGATCGCGCCGCCCAGTACTCCCATCCAGCGGCCGCTTCCTGGTCAGAGCTGCTGCATGAGACGTAACGTCTCAAGGCAACTCTGCCATTTAGCGGCCGAGGCGGGACTCCACTACAACCGCTGATTGGCAGAGCTGCCTTGAGACATCACGTCTTATGCGGCAGCTCTGACCAGGAAGTGGCCGCAGGATGGGAGTACCAGGCGGCACAATCCGGGCATCGGCGATGGAACGGGGGAGGTAAGTGACCTCCAGCTTCAATTTCCACCCCCTCCCCGGCAATCCTCAAAAACACCCCCTGGCCCAGAGTACCCCTTTAACAGCATTTAGTGACATACTTTATAGCAAGTCTCATGGACATAGATGACAATATTCAGAGTCTGTCCCCTTGAGATGATTGTAAGACATTACTGAGCGCGCTCTGTGACCTGTGAAGAGGTCATTCCACAGGAAGCTGCTATTGTCTCCTCCTATCTACTGGTGTCACGTGACACTGCGATGCTGTACAGATCACAGAAAACAGCGAGATTATTTTATAATATAATTATGAAAAAATGTAGACAAAAATTCTTTAAAAATATGTTCGAAGCGAATGAGCCGCTAGGTTCATTGCTTTGGGGTTTTTACGTGAATACAGAAGCACTGCTGGCGGCCCCGCTGGCCCCCAGTGTGACCATCTTCCCTCTGTGACGCGGCTTCATTGATTCTAATTGATTTTGCTTTAACATAAAAACATTATTTATACAATCAGCCATTTTCTGATGAGGATGGTCCCTCCAGGACAGCCGCTCTCCATCATGACATAAGGATGTCCTTGCTCTTGACCATGGAGCTGCTTTGTAGAGTAGCCATCTGTCTGCAGTACAATACAAGTCCATGGCTGCCCATTGATCTGTCATACAAGGCTGCAGAGGAGATGTATAGCGGCAGCAGGTTCCCCTGGCGGTAATTCTGCCTCTGACAGTGTACTGTGCACCAGGCTGGAGGTCTCCCTTACTGTTCGGAGGCTTCTGTCAGGCCTCATTCACACACCTGTAATTGCAGACCACACTATAGACGTGGACTCGTAGTGCTTCACAGTTCATGGATCTCTGTGTTGCTGATAGTGATGCGGATCCGCATTAGCACCTGTCCTTTCTTGCAGCACGGATCACGGCCCGCTCTCACACACGGACGTGTAAACGGGGCCTATGAAATGTAATATTATCTGCAGTTGCAGACAGAACTACAGACGTGTGATAAAGCCCTGAGGTTCACCACATGTTCTCTCCATATATTTGGGTACTCAGTGGGATTCTGTCATAAAGGGTTGCTGCCATATACCGTGGCATACTGATAATGGAGAATAAAAGCCAGGGCTGGGAATTCAAAGTCCTGACTCTGACCCCTCCATTCCATCAGACTTCTTTATCAATAATCAGTAATAACAGATTTACTGTGGTAACATGGAAGGTCTTGTTACAGGATCACTTTACGGCTGTGTTCATATTGTGTATTGTGAGAAAGTAAATGACGGAGAAATGAGCCTCATGTTTTGTAGTGTCGCTACGGCATCTTTAAAGGCCTTGTTACACTGAACGATTATATCGGCCATACTTGGCCACTTGTCAACCGCTCAGGCTGATTATCTATCTATCTCCCTCCCATCTGTCTGGTGTAGGCCGTGTTCTGGTTCTGTATGGGATGATGTCTCCTTAGTTTCCGTCTATTTACCCTCTGGACTATCAGCACTACAGTCCACATGTTATACGTCTTTTCCTCCATTGACTGACTGTTACCTAGCAACAGCATCCAGCGGCCATGCTGACCCTCCATAGACTTGTGCAGAGTCAGAGATATCAGCCGTACTGTATATCGCTTTCATCACACAGGACGGCGGCCATTACTGTCCATGTGACTACAGAGTTGTGTGGCAGACGTGGCCGTGTTCCTGCACTGCAGGAAGAAGCCGCCATCTCATCATATTCCGGATTATTGCGGCGTCTTTGTACAGACATCCGTTTATTGACGCGGTCGGGTCATCCGAGGGCTGTAAAGTTTCAGGAGAGCAGATCTCAGCTAATCGATGCCTGAAAGTGTCCGATCTTCAGAGGCCGCGGGATGCTGACCGTTCATTCACAAAGCTCCATTAACTTTAATGTACATCCGAATTCTGCTCACCTCAATTGACTCAGTAATAGCCCCGTAGACAAGCCGGCATCTTACATGAAGCCATTATCCTGCTGGGGCCGATTGATCTCCAAGTAATGCCAGCAAAGTGCGGCTGTGTATAGAACGCCATAGGGCAACAGAAAAAGTGCGGCTGCCGCAGGGTGGTCAGACGATTGATTAGTTGGGTCTGTAGAAATTTGCGCTTTGTTCGTATCGTTGCTCTTTCTTCTTATTGTTGCGCTTTGTTCTTGGATTGTTGCGGAAGACGTCTCGTGGCTATATTGTACTTATACAGCGCTGCATACACCTTTATTACAGATCATTGCGTTTATGAGATTGCTGCAGGATAGCATTGTGAAGGATGCGGCTTTCCTGAGACCACAACCCTCAGCATGTCCTTATACCTTGTGCAGATGGAGAACTTGACTCCACTTTTTTGGGGTACTCCGGTGAAAATCTTTTGCTTTCAAATCAGCTGTTTTCAGAAAGTTATATACATTTGTAATTGACTATCATTTAAAAATCTCCAGTCTTCCAGCACTTATCAGCTGCTGTATGTCCTGCAGGAAGTGGTGTATTCTCTCCAGTCTGACCCAATGCCCTCTGCTGCCACCTTTGTTTACGACAGGAACTGTCCAGAGCAGGAGAGGTTTTCTATGGGGATTTGCTGCTGCTCTGGACAGTTCCTGACATGGACAGAGGACGCAGAAGAGAGCAGTTTGTCAGACTGGAGAGAATATAAAACTTGCAGTACATACATCAGCTGAACTGGAAGACTGGAGATCTTTAAATAAAAGTAAATTACAAGTATGTATAACTTTCTGACACCAGTTGATTTGAAAGAAAAATATTTTTGTCGGAGTACCCCCCCCCCCCCCTTTTTTTTTTTTTTTTTACATGCTGCTTTAGGGGGACCAAGCCGAATATATAGATCATAGTTAGTGATGAAAGTATATAACATTATGGTGCACCCCCCAGATGCGTGGTATGTTACATAAGGGGTAGGAACACTGCCTCAAGCCACATTTACCTGCAAAATAGTGACATTGCCTCCATATTGTTCCCTCTGTATCGCAGGCAGGTTAGTTCTATATGAGCGGCAGATCAGCATTGTGCAGACGCCACCGAATATACAGCTCCTCGTATCTCAGTTTCCTTGTTTGAGTCTAACATTCTGTACGTTATATTGATGGCTCTCCACGCTGCATTATCACTGTTATAATAAAGATATATGCCGGCTCTGCTGACCTGGAAGTGTGTGGTCTCTGGGTGAGAGCCCGCCATCAGCTGCAGGCCGCCAAAATTCAGAAAGAATAGAGTGTTCCCAGCCCTAAAGAAGTATTCAGAGGGATCCATGGCCCTTTAAAGGGGTTATCCAGCATTAGAAAAACATGGCCCCTTTCTTCCAGAGACAGCACTGCTCTTGTCTCCAGGTTGGGCGCAGGTTTTGTAACTCGTTCCATTGAAGTGAATAGAGCTTAATTGCAAATCACGTCTGACCTGGAGACAAGAGCAGTGCTGTCTCTGGAAGAAAGCGGCCATGTTTTTATAACACTGGATAATCCCTTTAATATAGCTCCTTCCTTCTACGATTGCTTGTCCTTAGGAGGCGCACGTGCTGGACCTTTCCAAGGTGAAGTGATGTCTGACCCGCTGCAGGATAATCCTGGAGTGTTTGCTCCCAATATTTACTGTCTCTTTAAGGTTTTTGTCTCTGTTTGCAAATCCATAGCATTAGGCTTTGCTGTAATACGTGGAACAGCCTGAGCTGATAATTGGATTTATTTTATATATGGATGGAGCAATACCTGCTGCTATGAGGCTGTTAGAATCCATGACTGACCTCGGATCCATACATGGCTGACATATTGCCTTGGCACCCTCTGTTTGTCTATCTCTCCTCCTGTTTAGGGTGAGTTTACACAGACAGATTATCTGACAGATTTTGAAGCCAAAGCCGGGAACAGATAAACGGAGCAGGTCATAAAGGAAAGACTGAGACTTCTCCTCTTTTCATATCCATTCCTGGCTTTTGGCTTTAATAGTTTCTCAGATAATCTGTCTGTGTAAACGCACCCTTACATTCTTTTGCACAGTCTGACACTTGCTACGATGGAGGAGTCGTATAGGAGCAAGGAAAGTATATATATATTTTTTCTTTCATGTTTTCCACCAGTCTGAGCACATTTTCAGATACTCGAAATGCCCCTTTAATTTACGTCATGTTGCAACTCGTCATTCACCAGTGTATTCCCCTCCAGAGACAACTAAAGGCCCTTATACACACTGAAAAAGTCTTCAGGACCCCCTGTTGTGGTAGAATGAGCTGACCTCTGTCCTGTGTGTGGATACCTAAAGCCCCCTTACACAGACTGTTATTGGCCGGTGTATAAGGTCCAGCAATAAGCTAACAAAGAGGAGACATTGATATATGCCTATTGCACAGGAGACGCTGAGGAGGAAGGTATGTCTCTTATAGTATGTGCCCTACCTTCATCTTCTGTGCCCTTCCGGTGCAGTTAAGCGTTTGCTCCATGGTCCGGTAAGTGGCACTGCCCACCCCCATATCTATGATCTGGCCCACCCACTGGCCCACTCCATTGATTACCATTAGATTGGGCGGCTGGGGGCGGATCGGCACTATGGGGGCTGGGCAGTGCTCCTAATGGTCTTACCGGACTGCGAAGCAAACTGCACCTGAATAGAGCCGAGGATTAAGGCAGGAGACATACCTTCCTCCTCGGCGTCTCCTGCACAATAGGGACATATCAGCAGGTTAGATTTCCCTTTAAGCAGAAGATGTGCCACCAGCAATGATGACTCTAAATGGCTGTGTAGACAATCCAGCAAATTGTTTATTGGTCGCGGCCTGCAATTCATTGAGCCATGTAAGGAAATATTTACACTTTCCGCGCACGGTCCGTGATTATGGACAAGGCGCAACAAAACGGACTTCAACGTTCCCGACACATATGATGCTGGAACATCAGCAATTGTTTTAATCTTTGCGCTACTGTACTGACACTCTGTATCTCGCATGGATTATGTGACTGCCCCTTCACAGGTTCCGATCCCTCTGTGTAAAAGGGTCTTTCGGCCGCGTTCTCGTTTGCGTTGGAGGCTCGGTTGCAAATTTCATCAAAATCGACATAAAGAATAGCGCTACACGCAGAGATGTTTTTCCAGTCGAAGTTGGATGCAGCCCTGGGGAATCCTGGTGGATACAGCCTGTGGCCTATGGCTGTATCTATGTTTTCCAGGACTCCCTAGGGCGGCATCCAACTTCTTCAGCCACCGGTAATTAAATGCTGAATGATCAGACTTCCGTACGCTTGAGTCTCTACCAGATGTGGACATGGCCTAGCGTTCCTCTCCCTTACACCGCAGTGTGAGGATATTGTGACAGCCCGGAGAGGTCCTGCTTACGGGACAGAACTTACTAAGACGTTTTCCTCCAGATGTTCCAAGTGTTTTTCCCCCTTTGAAGGAGTAAACGTCTTGGTGTGATCGCGGCTCGCCATGTGCAGGAATGAGATTTGCTTTAGGACAGAACATACTTTGGGCGAGTCCAGTGGAAAGGTTATCGGCCTGTTGTGTCCCGCGCTGGAGTCATCTGGCGCGCTGTCAGCCACGGTTTATTTTTCTGGATTGCTCAATCTATGACCTGAACCTGAGGAAATAGTCACATGAATCATTGCGTATTTCTGCTGCTTTAGTTAAGCGTTATTGAACCACAAGTGCTCGCTTTGAAGCTCATTGAATTACACACGTAACATAGTTTACAAGCGTATCTGATCCATGGTGTATACTAGATCGATGCCTCTGGGAGATCTCCAGATGTAGAGAGAACCTTAGAAGAGGGACAGTATGTAAAAGGAGAACCCGAACGGTAGAAAGCAGACGATATCCTTAGGGCCCTATCGCACGGGACGCTTATTGTGCAAATTATCGTTGTATCGTTTGACTTTAAGCGATAATTGTTCGGTGCAAATACCAGAATCTCATTTGCAATCGTTAAAAATCGCTTTATCTAATAGGCCCCTTAGTGTCGGCTTCGGGTGGTCACTAACGTGCCTGGAAATATAACTTGCCTCCTAAATTTTATTCATTGAAGTCAGATAAAAATACTTTTGTGGAATAATCCTAAATTTTAATACAGTGACCAAAACCAGATCATCGGGTTTATACAAACATATAAGAAGGGACCTTTCAGGGGATAAACTGATGATCTGACACTCGCTCCTCCATGGTCCCGGACACCTCAGGGGCCGGCAGCTGCGGCCTCCAGTCTTCCTCTACTGACAGCGTATACAGACGTGCTCTCAGCGTATACAGATGTTGTGCCCTCAGTACAACACCTGAAGATGAGCATGTTTCATCACTCTATGGCGCCTTTTCCCTGTTATTAGCCTACCAATCTACAAAACGTTCTTTTATTATGGCCGGATCCACATCATGCTTTTAGTGATCTGTCAAGATATACAGGACTCTCTTATAGCCTTATACTATTTACTGGGATGGATTATATCTACTATAATAAAGTGCTGGCCTACAGGTTCTGGCTGTAACTCCAGGTCCAGACTTTGTTATTATCAGAAAACTAACCAGACTGGGAGCGGAAGGCCGAGCGGTGACTACATCTATAGGAGAACGTCATCTATCTGTAGGATCTGTAGGTTTTTTACTCTTGGAGCTAATCTCCCACCTGTCAGGTCCCATTAGTGCTGGGTAAGGAAATCAACTGTGTAATGAAAAGCTATGGAATGACTGAGAGAGTCATCAGACATTACATGCGTCCAGCCATTAGCCGTCCTACCTGTCTCCTCGTGATTGATGTCTCCCCAGACGCGGCTGTCACACAGTCACTATAGAGACCGACTGACACCGGAAACAAGAACAACATGTCAGCAGGAAGATGGAAAGATACATTTTGCTATTCTCTAGGGAACTCGCCAAATACCACAAAATAAGTAAATTTTTGGTACTCTTGCTTCTTGAGAATCTTTTTCTTTCAAATCAACTGGTTTCAGAAAGTTTTACAGATTTGTAATTTACTTCTATTAAAAATCTCCATTATTCCAGTACTTATCAGCTGCTGTATGTGCTGCAGGAAGTGGTGTATTCTCTCCAGTCTGACACAGTGCTCTCTGCTGTCACCTCTGTCCATGTCAGGAACTGTCCAGAGCAGCAGCAAATCCCAATGGAAAACCTCTCCTGCTCTGGACAGTTCCTGACATGGACAGAGGTGGCAGCAGAGAGCACTGTGTCAGACTGGGAAGAATACACCACTTCCTGCAGGACATATAGCAGCTGGTAAGTACTGGAATAATGGAGATTTTTTAAATAGAAATAATATACAAATCTGTATAGCTTTCTGAAACCAGCTGATTTGAAAAAAAAAAAGTACCCCTTTTAATTAAGATGTGTTTCCATACACACAGGTGCAGACTACTATATGGCTAGAGAAGTAGTATCGAGGCTGATGGATTTTACAGGCCTTTATATCTATTTGATACATAACGAGATTGTATGGGCTAAGAAAAACATGGCTGCTTTCTTCCAAAAACAGCGCCACATGTGTCCACAGGCTGCATGCGGTATAACAGACCATCCCTATTCATTTCATCAGAGCTGAACTGTGATATCACAAATGGAGACAACTGTGACGCCATTTCTGTAATGGAGCAGCCATGCTTTACAGGATACCTGGAGATCTCGGGATGATGGGACCGTGATGCACAAAAACGACCTTATGTTTGAGCTTCCCGGTGCCAGTGGACTCTGTTCATCCGTAATTCTCAGGACCCCATTGAGGTTCCTCTAGTAATTAGTAGGTCCCTATAGACATGTATGGTGACTGCTGCAGCGTGTACGTGGCGGTGTGTTACAGATGTCAGAGTCTGTGTCAGCCGCCCCTGTCGTCTCGTCCTCAGCAGCCGCCACCGCCAGTCAGCTGAATAATTATTCCCGACATCTCTCTAGCTCATAAATATTTTACATCTTGTGGGAGAATCTTCTGTGATTGTGTCTTGTCTGAGATATTAGGCTGGTATATGTGGGGGTGAGGACATTACTAGGCCGCGTTCACACAGGAGGATCTGCTGCGGATTGTCCGACACTGATCCGTAATACACTGATCCAAAAACCCTGTACAGCGGATAAGATAGGTGTACATGCTCTATTGTGTGTGTTCAGGGTATGGCACCTCCACCAAGTGACAGCTGTGACCCCGGGCTGTCTCATAGTGCACCCAGCAGGGCCTGTATGGCGGCTGCATGGGCTCTGCCGTGGGCACCATCTTATGGATATGCTTCCTCTTACATAGAAGCAATGTGTCCAGGAACTGGTGAAAATAAATTAGCAAATGCAGAAAACAGACAAAGGCATAAGGAGTTAAGGCCCTATTCCACGGAACGATTATCGTCCGTATTCGGCCGATATCGGCCGCTACGGACAATAATCGTCCCGTGGAATAGAGTGCAACGATCAGCCGACATCGTTCACGTCGCTCCGTTGAATAGGAGCGTCGGCAGCAGACGCTGCTATATCCTATGGGCTGCCCGGACGATCAGCAATCACCCGGGCAGCCCCCCCGCAGCTCCCTGCCGCCCCCTCCCGCACTCACCCGCTTGCTGCAGCCGCGTTGAATAGCAGCGGCAGCGAGCAGGGAACGAGGAGCAAACGAGCACTGAGAGCGCTCGTTTGCTCCTCTGACGACCCGTGTAATAGGCCCTTTAGAGTAGAGGCTCCTGGCACTGGAATAGGAGATGTCCAGTATTATGGCCTCTAAACAATCGGATGCTCACATTACTAGTGATCATGATTAAAGGGATATTCCACTCAAACATAACTTTTGATATGTTGCTCCCCATAGTGAGACTAACAATTCCTTCCATTCTTATATACTTGTTATATATTCAGTCTCCTTCCCCCAGTTCTCAGCTGCTGCTTTCTGCTGAAGACACAAAAATCTGTGTGTGAGCTTTTCTCTCTGTCTCCCCCTCCTCAACCTCCCTTCTGAGACAGCTGATGTAAACAAGTCCTGGGCTGGCTGTATCTGCAACATTGTAGTTTCTTTGTAAGGGCTCGTTCCCACTGAGGAAAGGTAGCGGAATTCCGCGACGGAATTGTCCGCCGCGGAATGCCGTTAGCCTCCCGCTCATAATGGGAGTCTATGGGAGGCGCGCGCTCCTGCCCTGTCCGCGCTAAAGAATGAACATGTTCATTCTTCAGCGCGGACAGGGCAGGAGCGCGCGCCTCCCATAGACTCCCATTATGAGCGGGAGGCTAACTGCATTCCGCGGCGGACAATTCCGTCGCGGAATTCCGCTACCTTTCCTCAGTGGGAACGAGCCCTTATGGTAGGAGGGTTATTCTAAGGTCAAGTTGCTGAAGAAATCACTGTGATTAACCCTCCCAGCATTACAAAGAAGCTACAATGTTGCAGATACAGCCAGCCTGGGATGTGTTTACATCAGCGGACTCAGAAGGGAGGGGAGAGGAGGAGACAAAGGCTCACACACAGATTTTTATGGTTTCAGCAGAAAGCAGTAGCTGAGGGGAAGGAACTGAACTGGGGGAAGGAGACTGAATAGATAGTAAGTATGTAAGAAATTGTTAGTCTCACCATGGGCAGCAACTTATGTTTGAGCGGAATACCCCTTTAATGGTCGGAGCATCAGCCGTGTGTTATGTCTGTATGGCAGCAGATAGACTATTATGAAGCCATAGACTTTTTCGTCTTGTATTCCTTATGACTATAAAAAAAATACCTCAATATACACTCACCGGCCACTTTATTAGGTACACCTGTCCAACTGCACGTTACCACTTAATTTCTAATCAACCAATCACATGGCGGCAACTCAGTGCATTTAGGCATGCAGACATGGTCAAGACAATCTCCTGCAGTTCAAACCGAGCATCAGTATGGGGAAGAAAGGTGATTTGAGGCCTGTGAACGTGGCATGGTTGTTGGTGCCAGAAGGGCTGGTCTGAGTATTTCAGAAACTGCTGATTTACTGGGATTTTCACGCACAACCATCTCTAGGGTTTACAGAGAATGGTCAGAAAAAGAAAAACCATCCAGTGAGCGGCAGTTCTGTGGGCGGAAATGCCTTGTTGATGCCAGAGGTCAGAGGAGAATGGGCAGACTGGTTCCAGCTGATAGAAAAGCAACAGTGACTCAAATAGCCAACCGTTACAGCCAAGGTAGGCAGAAGAGCATCTCTGAGCGCACAGTACGGCCAACTTTGAGGCAGATGGGCTACAGCAGCAACAGACCACCCGTTACTAGCATGGTGTACCTAATAAAGTGGCCAGTGAGTGTACATCCATATAAATGGGAGCTTCATGGTGGTCCGGTGGGTGCGCATGGATCCTTATGGGGGCACATGGATCCTTATGGGGGCAGCATTATAGATCTCCTCAGTATGTATCTATGATGCTGCCATCAGACGAGCTTAAAGGGGTTCTCCAGTGCTACAAAAACATGGCCACTTTCTTTCAGAGACAGCACGACTCTTGTCTCCAGTTCAGGTGTGGTTTGCAATTGAGCTCCATTCGCTTCAATAGAACTGAGCAGCAAACCCCCGCCCAATGTGGAGACAAGAGTGGTGCTGTGTCTGGAAGAAAGTGGCCATGTTTTTGAAGCACTGGATAACCCCTTTAATATCTCAGAAGTTGGGTCCTCTCAGCAAAGGGGAATAAAGGGAATGAAAAGCACATGAAGTATCTGATGAAGGAAAAAATATCAAAATGCTATGTATAATAGGTCACTGCCTTATTCTACCCTTTCCTGCTCCTCTTCCTCCTCATCATTCTCTCTAATAAAGCTGTCTTAAGAGAGTAGACAGTCAGCTCATTGAAGGATCAAGTTACATGCTGCCCATAGAGATCTATGGAAGAGAACAGGGGAAAGAGTGGCTGGAGAGAGACAGAAACAGACAGACTCCAGGAGCTTATAGTGAGTATTTAATGTCACTCAGGGCTGGTTTTACAGCTTACACTGCTCAGTACTGCTGTATAATGTCCTGTACTGTTACTTTGCTGATTTACAGAAATTTTTATTCCCTGTTTCTGCAGTGAGCCTGTTTCGTTGTTGGGATTTGTAGTCATTTTGTTTCCTATAACAGGTTAATTATTCATCTTATAATATGATAGTAGAAGATTATAGAGCTGTAGTAAATCTAGACTTCCTCTATCCAGACATATAAAGTTACAGTCCGACAGTTTTTTTTTTTTTTTTACTATAAGTACAATGCATTGTAATTATTATGCCTGAGCGTGGAGACAGTGCGCGTCCTCAATTTTCAGCAATATCTTCTGGAGTCATTTGAGCCGCGGGGTTCAGCGTTCCCTTCCGGATCTTGGCCAGGATTGGTAAAACCTCTGATCCTGTGCCTAGCGCCGGCCTTTGACTAAAAGCTAAGCTCTCCAGATATGCGGTACTTATATAGTTTCGCTTGATCCCTTATTGGACTCGGGGACGGATGTGAGTGATGACAATCTCTGTGCAGCGCTGTGGATTATGTTGGCGCTATCTAAAGAATTGAAATATCAGCTAAGCGGAGTCTTTGCTCTGGTCAGATCACTTGGTTTCCCAATTGGGCCCTGGGGAGATGCTCTGCCGTCAGCCCTGGGGACCTTTACAGGTTTGGATCTGAAAAAGGATGAAAAAACACATGTATTTGTGTGCATCCTTTTTTTGATCTGTTTTTTTTTTTCATTATAAAAAGATGGATTACATTTTTTTTTTTTTTTTAGCGTACGCAAAAATGTGTTCAACCACGTTTGTGTGCACAAAAAAAATGCATTTTGATCTTTTTTTTTTTTTAAAGGAAAGTCAATGGAAAACTTACTTAAAACAGAATATACACATCAGTTTTGCATGTTTTGTGTATAAAATGGATTGTAAAACCACAGTGTGCACCCGGCCTTAATGAAGAGTTTAAGACTAAATCTACAATAAACTAATCCTGAGGACAGAGACCTTGGAGGCTCCCACGACGGTTTCGCTTGTCATCACTGTTTACCTCCCCGTCCTTTTCCCGCATTGATTTCTCGGTTTAGCGTCTCTCTCAGTTACATCCAGAAGGACGAGACGTTGACCGCGCGCTCTTGTCCTGATACGTAGACGTCTCTGAGGAGGAAGAAACACGGAATCAGAACAGATGACTTATAGTAAATATTATGATCGGCTAATGATTCAGCTATCAGATGTCCGCCGCGCTCTCTCTGTCCTCCCGCTATCCCTGTGACTTTCCATGCCAGTCATCTGTCTTCCTGTGCTTATAGTCAGGAAGGGGGGGGCATCGCAGGGATAGTCTCCCCCCCCCCCCCCCCAGCTCATGCAGAGCGAGGAAACAGGTGAGGACACTGCGGGGCCCCGGCCAGAAAAGTCTTTGTCATCCTGGAGATCCTGTTCTACGGCTTTCATCTGTCCAGATGTTATTAAGCAACGTTTCCTGCAGTTATATAACCTTCAGCTGCTGGGAAACCCTGGATTATAGAGCGTTACCCCCAAGGTTATCATTAATGTCCATAGAGTGACATAGAAATCTACATTTTCTTCCATTAGCGTCAGTCTTCACTTCCCTGGAGGTGTATGGTCATTATTGGAGTGTGTTCACACAATAAGTGACGAATTGATGAGGAAAGTTTTCTGCATAAAATTTTCTCCTCTTCAGCTCTGACTGATTTTGAATAAAAAGCAGAAATTCAAAGGACTTCTAATGGATTTCTCTAGCAGAATCCATCCATTGACATGTCAACCACCAAGGCGAATGCTAGGGAGAAGGTGCAGATTCGCCCCTTCTCCCTGGCGTACGCATGCCATACACCCCGCTCGCTCAATGGGTGGGCTGGGGAAGCTTGGGGGGCGTGACACGGCGGGGAGGAGGTGTGGCCTCCTCCAGCGCATTATTCTTCATGATTTACACCTGCTTTAGGCATAAATGATGCAAATCTACACCTGCTGGAAGCAGATGTAGATTTAGTATGCCGGGCGCAGGTTCGGGACCAAGCGTGACGCCTCTCTGTTAGATGCAGCAATGTCTCACCCAGACGTAATGTATAGTATATCTTCACACAGCCACCATGTTACCAGGTCTGATATGTCAAATGCATCAAGCATAATGTATATATCAGATGCAGCCCACATGCTCGGCCACCACCCCGTCCACTGGCTGAGGGACTTGTGAACATGGTCCTGAGAGGGATGATGTAGTGGCCGAGAATTGGTGCAGCTGCTTCTGATTCACCTCTGTTCAGTGTATTTGTGGTGGTCCCAGCCGTCAGACCCCCACTCATCAGGTAATGTTCCCCAGGGGATAACGTTTAATGCTGACCCTTATATCAGGTGAGGGACAGCTTCTTGGGTGGCGTTTCCCTTTAATGTGCCGGCCTGCACCAGTTTTTACCCAGTTACTTTGTGTAGTGATAGTATGAGCCATTATTTGGTTATTACTTCCAACCTTTGTACTTGTTCACTTTCCCCCGAGCGGTTTTGGCCGATCTTCTCCCTTATCTGAGGGAACATTAAGGCCGTATTCATGTGTTGGTTTATTGTGTATCTGCAGCAGATATTGGAAGAAGAGACTGGGATCTGTACGAGGATCCACACTCAGGATCAGTACAGTATCTGCTAATACAGTCAACCACGATATTCATTCCATCCATAAATTATTGTTTACTGAGTAAGGGAGGGGGGGGGGATCCTAAGATCGTTCGGGCTGCCCATTGAGGTCAGTGGTGATCCTATTACACGGAAAAGCGAGCAGCAGACCAACGCTGACGTGTTAAAGATTTTTCGACACGTTGAAAGATCACGATTAGCCGACATTGTGTATGTTGGATGATCATTGTCTTTTACCATACGCTATTACGCCAAACGATTAGCAGATGGTAATTGGCCAAGTTTGGTTGATAATTGTGGAAGTGAATGTATGTAGAAGAATGTTAGTTGATACAATGAGGGCGTAGGGCGTAAAATCCTTAAAGGAGAAGTCCTGTGAAAATTTTTATTAAAGTATTGTATTGCCCCCAAAAGTAATTCAAATTCTCAATATACACTTATTATGGGAAATGCTTATAAAGTGCTTTTTTTCCCTGCACTTACTACTGCATCAAGGCTTCACTTCCTGGATAACATGGTGATGTCACTTCCTGGATAACATGGTGATGTCACTTCCTGGATAACATGGTAATGTCACAACTCCTAGAGCTGTGCGGGCTGTGGCTGCTGGAGAGGATGATGGCAGGGGGATGCTCAGTGTCCCTCCAGTGCCCTGTGTCCCTCAGTGTCCCTCTGCCATCATCCTCTCCAGCAGCCACAGCCCGCACAGCTCTGGGATTCGGATCGTGACCTCACCATGTTATCCAGGAAGTGACATCACTATGTTATCCAGGAAGTGACATCACCATGTTATCTAGGGAGTGACATACCCATGTTATCTAGGGAGTGACGTCACCATGTTATCCAGGGAGTGACGTCACCATGTTATCCAGGAAGTGACGTCACCATGTTATCCAGGAAGTGACGTCACCATGTTATCCAGGAAGTGACGTCACCATGTTATCTAGGAAGTGACGTCACCATGTTATCCAGGAAGTGACGTCACCATGTTATCCAGGAAGTGAAGCCTTGATGCAGTAGTAAGTGCAGGGGAAAAAACACTTTATAATCATTTCCTGTAATAAGTTTATATTGGGGATTTGAATAACTTTTAGGGACAATACAATACTTTAATAAAAATTTTCACAGGACTTCTGCGTTAACATGTGATCCAGGGCCTAACATAATACTTTTAATTATATATACGGTATATGTTTCTTCACAAAATACAAGAAAAAAGGTAGAAATAATTTTTGAGCCCAGACCTCTGGGTTACTGCAGTTTAGATCTCCAGCTGTGATGAATTGTACAAACATGATTCAGAATAAATAGTAAATCCATAATCTAAGGGGCAGTGTGTACCCCCCATAATCTAAGGGGCAGTGTGTACCCCCCATAATCTAAGGGGCCGTGTGTACCCCCCATAATCTAAGGGGCCGTGTGTACCCCCCATAATCTAAGGGGCAGTGTGTACCCCCCATAATCTAAGGGGCAGTGTGTTCCCCCCCATAATCTAAGGGGCAGTATTTACCCCTCATAATCTAAGGGGCAGTGTGTACCCCTCATAATCTAAGGGGCAGTGTGTACCCCCCATAATCTAAGGGGCAGTGTGTACCCCCCATAATCTAAGGGGCAGTGTGTACCCCCCATAATCTAAGGGGCAGTGTGTATCCCCCACACAACCTGAGGACAAAGATGGCGCTGTTTGTTTGTAAAATATGTTCCGTACTACTGCTGTGGCATCACTTTGTTGCTCTTGTTCAGATTGACGTCTTGTCATGTGATTGTTGTTGGAGATTGGGTATACAAAGTCTGTGCTCCACCAGTCTGTATGGGAGCCCGGACCTCCCCCCACGGGCAGTACGTTGAGTATCTGGAATCTTCAGGGATTTGTACGTGTCCACAGATGAGACGTTAACCTGCCGGCTGCCTTCACTGTAGATATGAAGGGCACATGGACTGGATGAGGAACGTCACTGTTTATAACGTCCCGGTTATATTAGTGCAGCGCTGCTGGGAAGACTTGTTATCTGCCGGGAACTGAGAGCAGTAAATCCCACTGTTAAAGTTTTATGACTTTATTTCACATCTATATAAAGATATAAAGTGGTGCTCCGGACTGGGAACCCTGACTAAATCCTGCGGCGGTGCTGTGTTGTAGAATGGCGGTGCAGGGGCGGCGTCCTCAGGTAGGATCCACCGCTATTCTATACCTTGACCCCAACGTGAGATGTGGGCCTCATTATGCAGGAGGTGGGCATGTAGAACGGAGAGACAGGACGTTGTAGGGCACCATAAGCCACGCCTCTGTGACTCCTATCCCGGCCACAAAGGGTTTTCACTAAAATAAAGACACAACATAAGTTTGGACGTGTAACCTGGATGCCTGTAATAGGTCGCACACCACAATTCATCCAGTTTAGCATCAAGTTTGGGGGTGAACCTTTGGAAACCTAGAAACACCAGGTGGTCACTAACCGTCTTAATTGATTGATTGATTGATAGATCTATCAGTCAAGGCAGACAGGGCAGACAAAAACCATCAGGGACCGCCCTGATGACAGTGGTGACCGCTTCCCTTTAACTCCCTTAGACATCTAGGTCGATGGCACCTCAGAAGGGCCACCTGTTGTGGAGGCAAAAATACTGCAGTACTCCAGTGCTCATGTGCCCCATAATAACAACAATAAAGATTATAGCTTGAAAAACGGATCAAAATGGATGCACACAAATGCAAAAAAAAACAAAACGGATTGTAAAAGCGTAGTGTGAACCCTGCCTCAGCTCTATGCACCCCAAGATGACGCCATCATGCAGGCGCACCAGCATATGAAAAATGATGCAAATTACGGCTTCCGGAATGCAGCGATGACAGTAAATATCCAGGCTCTTCAGGGGTTAAAGAAGACCACAGAGAGTAAAGGCTGAGGCGCGTTGCTGTGTTTATCCTCTTGTGAGCGGAGTGCGGAGCTGCAGTAACATTTGGTTGTTGATGAGGTGGCTTTGATAACAGTGATGTAGAAAACTTCTCTGGATCTTCACCAGGCTCGGGGCCAGGCTCAGGGCCAGGCTCAGACAGGCACAGTGTGGAGGCTTCTTTTTGCATCTGTATTATGGTTCCAGCTGCTTCGCAGGTCTACCAACCCGAAGCATCATGGATCCCTGGGATCCTCCAAACTTGTGTCCGTTAC
Organism: Dendropsophus ebraccatus; assembly: GCF_027789765.1. NCBI lineage: Eukaryota > Metazoa > Chordata > Amphibia > Anura > Hylidae > Dendropsophus > Dendropsophus ebraccatus. Next base: position 6,872,319 of record NC_091468.1, read on the forward strand.
ACCGTAATGGAGATTACCGCAGTCATACTTGGTGACCGCTTAGAATTTGACGGCTTTGACAGATCGCGCTCGCAAAAATGCTACTTTTGGTTTTGTGTTTTTCATATAATTTTTTATTTTTTTTAAATAGACTTCTGTAAAAGCAGCAGAGACTGGAGGGCATCCCCTGACATCATGCCAGCCCCTGCTGTTTGTAGTCCAGGACCCTTTTAGGTCCAATGGAAAGTACAAACATTTGGAAAAATAGACTCACGGTTACGTAAATAACTCACGGTATATGTAAAATAATTTATGTCGGTGACGTAGCCCAATATGAGATGTCACTGTATTTATCATAACCTGTTATTTGTGACCCACATGAAGCAGCACTGCACAGTGACATCACATCCCAATAGTCTCATGACCTCATCAATCCTGGCCCCCTAGATACATAGAGCATCCTATCCCAGGGTCAGTGGGCTCATGTACTTGTGTGATGTCGCCCTTTGGACCCTATTCACTCGTCCTCAATCTCGGATCAACTTATTGCCCATTGATTTCTGTTGGGCTATTCACACAGTCTGTTTTACTGTGGATCCGCAAGCAGGAAAAGACCCCCTGCTCCATCTAGTCTAGTTGTGAGTAGTTCAGGACATGGAGGCTGGAGACTGGCTGCATCCACTGCACACACAGGAGAAGCTGCTTTATATACAGTATTCCTTTATTCCCTCAGAAGTCGCCCCAGGATCATGTAGGACATTAGGGAGAAGCTGCTGAGCCGGTGTGATAAATAACTCCCCTGGTATATGACCGGCCATTTATGAAGGAGCAGGAGTCGGAGTCGGTCCGCGATAAAATTCAGGAGTCTGAGTTTGAGTCGGAGCTGCGGCTTACCGACTCCACAGCTCTGGTGGGATCCGTGTTTTTTTGCGGACGTCCGTGAAGAACACGGAACAAATCTAAGGGAACTAGTTAATTTTTTTTCACCAGTTTTTGCTGATGCGGATACAGACATAGTTATGGACCATATTTCACGGATCACAGAGAGAATAGCGCACTTAAAAACTCACTGAACTAGTGAACGAGGCCTTAGAGTCACAGCGGCCGGATTGCTAACATCCAATAACTAAAAACAATAACAAAAATTTCCAGGTTGCGCCCGGAGATCTATGTTTCCTGGTTTTGGGATCCCACATCGGTCCCATACTGTGCTTCTTGTCCGCCCCGCACGTCTGTGTGTCTCTCTGCCTGGTGTCAACAGTGCAAGGAAATGGTGAATTCTTGGGATGTTCTGCATTTGGCACGTGCTCAGCATTGGTAGCCTGCGGACAAGGTTTTCTTTTCTCACCCTCTTCAGCTATGAGCCCTCAGGACACGGGTTTCTTCCAGCCTCGTCTTCCTGATGATCATGTGGGTGAAAACATGACAGCGGAGGAAGAAAGTGCGCAGTGTTCTCCTGTGTGTGTATTGTGCAGCATGTGGGACGCTTAGTGCTGAGTTGTTTTTTTTCTTTTGTTTTATTCAGTTTTTAGCTCTTTTAGTTCTAATTGTCGAAGGAATTGCATGGTGACCAGGTGTCTGATTATTACACAATTTGTTCTCTTTGTTAGCTGATAGATCAGGTAATTAGTGCGTAGGGTTTAGAGGAGCTTAAAGGGGTTGTTTAGCAAAAAAAAATTCCTTCAAATCAACTAGTGCCAGAGATTTGTAATTTACCTCTACTAAAAATCTCAAGTCTTCCAGTACTTATCAGCTGTTGAATGTCCTGCAGGGAAATGGTGTATTCTCTCTGGTCTGACACAGTGCTCTCTGCTGCCACCTCTGTCCATGTCAGGAACTGTCCAGAGCAGGAGAGGTTTTCTATGGGGATTGCTGCTGCTCTGGACAGTTCCTGACATGGACAGAGGTGGCAGCAGAGAGCACAGAAACTGGAGAGAATACACAACTTCCTGCAGGACATACAGCAGCTGGTAAGTACTGGAAGACTGGAGATTATTAAATAGAAGTAAGTTACAAATCTAAGTAACTTTTTAAAACCAATTGATGTGAAAGAAAATAAATTTAGCTGATGGACCCCTTTAACTAGTCTTCTGTTTTGTAGTTCCAGGGGATGTTGGGGGCTCAGTTGGTGCTGTAGGGAGTCCACTGACGCTGCAGAGAGAGTCCACTGACGCTGCAGAGAGAGTCCACTGACGCTGCAGAGAGAGTCCACTGACGCTGCAGAGAGAGTCCACTGATTTCCCAGACTTGCCCTTGCTCGCTCCGTGTGTTTAAGCCGTTCAGGCCGAGCTGCGATGCTGAGCACTTCTGCACCGCCATCTTGTCAGGATTACGGTATATTATAGATTACAGTACGAGGTGATGAATGGGTTAAGGTGTGTTCTCTCCAGCAAGTACCAGCGTGTGTGCACAGGCATTTACCCCGCTAATGATTTGTGATCCCCCCCTCCTCTTACTACACAACTGGAAGAGAAGTATGGAGCGTCTTCCAAGGCTGAAATTCCTGGGAGATGCCGAACCCTCTGCTGCTCGGTGGAGGATAAGTATGCACACTGTATAACACAGCACGCGGCAGCGTCAGGGGGTGGAATGGGTTAAAGCGCGGTACTTGGGCCATTTCCACCTGTTCCACATTATGTCATGGGCAGAGGCTCAGGGAAGGGCGCAGCTGTACCCTCCACATCTGCAGCCTGTGCGTACTCCTCATACTGTGTGAGTGCCAGGACCGTGTAACATAACGGCAGGCCCGGGCGGAGGGGGGCACTGTGGCGTCCATGGCCCCTAGACTATTCAGTCCTATACTGTCCATAAATGCCGAGCTTAGAATACGGCCTAAGGCTATGTTCACACAGTCTATTTTTTATGACAAGAACGGTCGTTGTTACGGTGGAAATAATAATGATGGATGGATGGGTTTTCTTACATCTCACCTAACTAGAAGTCTGCGGCTTTCGGATTAAATCTTCACTAAATAAAATTAAATATATATATTCTAAGGGGGAAATTTAACAAACATGGTGTAAAGTGAATCTGGCTCAGTTGCCCCTAGCAACCAATCAGATTCCACCTCTCATTTTCCAAAGAGTCTGTGAGGAATGAAAGGTGGAATCTGATTGGTTGCCGGGGGCGACTGAGCCAGTGTCACTTTACACCATGTTTGATAAATCTCCCCGTACGAGTTTGTTTGCAGGGATATTATCTACTTTGTGCATTAAAGAGAATCTGTCGCCTCTCCGGACGGTTTTTGTAAATCCCAATAAAGTACCAATTGTGGAGGACCTTATCTGGAGCTCTGTGATGTGCCGTCCTTCTGTTCTTCTTACTAAAAATGTATGACTAAAAAGCCAACTGGGTGTTACCAACTGGGGTTGTGTCCCTACACTGTCAGCTCTGATTGGATAGTGTCAGGCTGTGTAAGGACACGCCCCCAATTGGTCACACCCAGTTGGATTTTTTAGTCATGTGTTTCCTGGACGTATAACAGGACAGTGCTATGAGAAACCATATTCCTAAATTTTAAGGACTGGAGAAGCCATGGGCCCCTCTGTTAGGGCGGGTTCACACTACGGAATTCTCGCGGACAATGTCCGCAGAATTCCGTCAGCTGTCCGCCCGCACGGGCACACGCTTTTCCACCGGCTCCATAGACACCATTCTATGGGCCGGCGTATTCTGCGATCCGCTAAAAGAAGTGACATGACACTTCTTTCAGCGTATAGCGGAATACGCCGGGCCATAGAATGGTGTCTATGGGGCCGGCAGAAAGGCGCCCAGATGTGCGGGCGGACAGCTGACGTAATTCCGCGGACATTGTCCGCGAGAATTATGTAGTGTGAACCCTTAGAGAGTATTCCTATAGCAAACAAGGAAATTAGAAAAATGATTGCAGCGACCAACGCCTCGTGTAATACTGTGGATCCCCTGTGTCAGATAGTCAAGTCTAGACTCTAGACTCGACAGTTCCTGACATGACAGCGGTGGCAGCAAAGAGCGCTGTGTCAGACTGGAGAGAATACACCACTTCCTGCAGGACATACTGCAGATGATAAGTACTGGAAGACTGGAGATTTTTAAATAGAAGTAAATTACAAATCTATATAACTTTCTGACACCAATTGATTTGAAGGAAAAAGATTTTCGGCGGAGTGCGTCTTTAAATCTGCAGCATAGATTTCCATCGGTAACCATGTGACTGTGTGCGGGAGTAATAATCCTGTTTGTTAGATATATTATATTACACGGTTACAGCTGTAAGTAGTTCCCGCTCCGGCATACAGGTTTCTTAGAAGGCGTTTTTCTGCAGGGACGCCACATGGGGGGTTAAGCGCTGAGCCGCGCTCCCGCCATCTTTCCGTGGACCACCCTCTCACTCCAGCTTGGGAATCACAACCGGAAAAGCTCTTTCTTATAATTCTTGGGATCCTGAAAAGTCTTCAGTCTTTTTCCCAGCCAGAAAATGTTCCATGTTGATTTATAAAATGCAGCTACTGAGCTCGGCCAGAAGTCAAGGCCGGAGATTTTATGCAGCCGCTGTAACGTCGCTGTAAATAACGGCCGGGAAATGCATGGGAATCCTTTATCTTTATTGGTTTGTTGTTTGCCAAGTCCGGGAGCACACAGTGTTTTATACTCAGTTTAAGATAAAATTTCTTCTTCCAAAATCTGGGGGGGGGGGGGGATAGGGGGTCTCCTAAGCCCTGTGTGTCATCCTCTGGTATATAATAGTCACTATTTTGTGCTCATAGTTAGTGTGGACGGTTTTTGGTGCATTTACAGCAGTACATGCATCACACTTACTAAGGGGCTCCTCTTACTACAGCTTAGGGCCCTATTCCACCGGATGATTATCGTTTGCATAATCGTTAACGATTAACGATCTCAAACGACCGCTATTGCGAAAGACCTGAAAACGTTCACTCATGTCCATGGAACAATAATCGTTACTTATGATCGTAATTGCGATCGTTTTTTTCTTCGCTATTTATTCGCTATTGCGAACGACCGAACGATGTCTTATTCAATGCGAACATTTTGCGAACGAGCAATGATAAATATAGGTCCAGGTCTTAGCGATCAACGATCTCTCGTTCGGTCGTTAATCGTTAACTGCATTTCAACAGAACAATTATCGTTTAGATTCGATTTAACGATAATCTGAACGATAATCGTCCGGTGGAATAGGGCCCTTAGTTCAGTGAGTCATTGGCGTGCCCCCTGCAGCTTCTCCCCACCGGCACTGATAGATTTCTTCCTATACCTTGACAGGGTCTGGTCTATCAATCAAGGTTTGTTGGGAGAGGAAATGCAACTGGTGACTGCACCAATGACTGGTAGTTTAGGCAGCATGAAAATAATGATTGGGTCTCCTCAATAAGGACTAATGGTGACCATATGGTACTACTTTTCCAGATAGAGTGGTACCTTAGATTAGGACCATAATTCGTTCCGGGACGGCGCTTGTAATCCAAATCCACTCTTAAACCAAAGCAAATTTTCCCATAAGAAATCATAGAAATGCAGACAATTGGTTCCACACCCCAAAAATAATGATTTATTATTCTGAATAACATGTAAAACAGATGAAACAAACATTCAGAAATAGCAGAATATGAGATATTATAAGTTACCATGCAGTAATGGAGAGGATGGGAAACACAAGGGCGGACAGAGACTGCAGGGAGCATGAAGGAATGAGCAGGGCAGATGTGGGCACAGTATAGCAGCGCTCTCTGTCCGGGCAGAGAGGGGTTACAGCTATGGAGAGATTACCTCCACAGTCCTGTCCCCTGATGTAAGCCCCAGCCTGAAGTGGATCTGCTATGATTTGGAAGGTGCGGGAGACTTTCTGGGTCAGAGTACAGAGCTGTAGACCCCTCTATGCAGACCATGCCCCTCCCCCACTGGCCCTCCCACCCAGTACAGGGAGCTCTTACACCAAAGCAATGCTCTTACACCAAGTCACTATTTTGAAAAACTGTCAGCTCTTAAACTTAAACCAAGGTACCACTGTATATGTTTACATTGACAGTCAAAAATACAAAGGAAATAAAAAATTAGCAAAATTTAAAAAAGAGGCGGTGTGCATAATAAAGAAGCCATATTTATGGTTCTGGAAGGGAGAAAGACACCGGGGAGGGTGGAGAGGTATGTATAGGATTTATAGTTTATACAGTCATCAGCCGTCGGCCGTGCATGACTATTACATAGAGCAGGAGCGCCTGACGGCCAATGGTTTTTAGGCTTGAAAGAATAACAATGATCAGTCGATGATCGTTGTCTTTATTACTTGGAGCGATAATCTGCGAAATCGGCCTGATTTGGCAGATTATTGCTCCGTGTAATCGGCCCTAAGGGCCCTCTAGGTCTTCACCCTTTATCCCACTTCAGGGTGCGGAAGCTGGACTGGGCCCCAGATTGCTCCACATGTGGTCCCGGTGTGAGCAGCAGCCGACCCCCAAGAACCTAAGTAGGTGCAAAGCATTGGGGACTGTGCGAGTATACGTGATCAGCGGGGAAGGTCGTCATTGGGAAAGTACCAGGGACAAGACTGGAATTGTGGTCAGGGCAGGCGGCTTCAGGACAGGTCAGACAATCCGAGGAGAGACAGACGGTACAGACGAGTGTCTGGTAGAAAGTGTAATCCAGAGAACAGACACCGGTCAGAATATATACGGGAAATCAGTAGAAAAAGAGAAGACGAACGCCATTGCTACGTGTGCTGGAATACAAGAACAAGCTTGTTGGGGCCCCCATGAGAGCAGCTAGGGGAATATCCCAGAGCCGCAAAGGGTGTATGGTACCACCTGGATAGGTACTTTTAGGTTGGGTTTGTTTCTATCATAAGGGTGTTGAGGGTCACTTTGGGAGCATAGAGGTTCAGTTTAAGTTGAGTCCAGATTTGATTCTATCCGCAGCAAAATCTACAAAAGACACCAGCGTCTCGCTTAAGGATTTGGTTATGGAGTTTGACTTCCCAACTGAAGTCAATGGGGAAATGCACAAAATCTGCAAACAGTTAGGCGAGCTTCACGTTACTCCACCAGGCATGAAACATCGCATCTGTCATTCAAGGTCTGACATCGTGATGCTGCCGTCTTCTATGCCGACCAGTTAAACAGGGTCGGGCAGCAGCAGCACACAAGCCTGGCAGGTAGGATGCGAGCTTCACCGGTGTCTCCTACTCACCACACGTCCATGTACGTTGTAGCAAAGAAACTGCACCAAAAATACAGATGAAAAAATTGAAAAGGCAAATTTGTTGCAACTTTTTCAAGCATGCGTGTAAAAGGCCGAAACGTAGCACTTTATTCGGGTAGGCTGCAATAAATTTGCCCTTTTTTCACCCGTTTCTTTGCTACATTGTACATGGTCGTGTATGCGGACATCGCTCCATAAAGCACATATGGATAGTGAACAGTGAGGGTCAGAGGTCGGCGGCTGCCTCATGGGACCAACTGGATTCCTAAGATAAATGACACTTATTTTTAGGTTTAAATTACTTGGAAACCCCCTGTATATTGTCAGTGTTATTATATACTAAAACATGGAACAGGCCGAGGGGGTGAAGACTGTTTATAGGCCCTTTAAATATTCGGTGTAAGAATGCGCTTACGAGAATTCCTCCGCACAGAATCCCACAATAGTTTTTCTGTTATTGTGAGTTATGATCTTCACACAAAGGAGGAGGAGGATTATTTTTCTTAGAATTCTGTGTCTAATGCCAGAGAACATACGCTTCATTAAAGGGGCAGGAGGTGGGATATAGCCAAGTATCTGGTGTATACTCTGTGGAGATTCTGCATTGTTTTATGGTACTGTGAATACATGACTTATGCTGGAGCCCCAAGTTATAGGGAATTGGTATTATTTCTATGCTGTCTGAACCAGGAGTCAGGAGGGCGGTCCCTGGCGGCTTCATCCTGCCACTCCAGCTTTGATTGATAGATCTCTCTGTATACCGGAACAGGGAGAAGTCCATCAAGGCTGATGGGGAGAAGCCGCTGGGAACCGCCCCAATGACTCGGGGTTCAGGCAGCATGAAAGTGATGACAGGATCCCTTTAAAGAGGACATGTAGCCAACCCCCAAAATCAGGGCTGTGGAGTCGGAGCTAGTTTTGGCTGGAGTCAGAGTTGGATTCGGAAAAAAATGTACTGACTCCAGCTTTAAAAAAATCTTTAAAAAATGTAGAATTGAATTTTACAAGTTTTGCTCATGAATATATATTATGAGCAACATTCTAATAGGACACTGGCCCTATTACATAAGGGTGGTCGGGAATATATCAGTAATAGGACGCTGGCCCTATTACATAAGGGTGGTCGGGGGATATATCAGTAATAGGACACTGGCCCTATTACATAAGGGTGGTCGGGGAATATATCAGTAATAGGACACTGGCCCTATTACATAAGGGTGGTCGGGGGATATATCAGTAATAGGACACTGGGCCTATTAGATTAGGGTGGTTGGGGAATATATGAGTAATAGGACACTGGCCCTATTACATAAGGGTGGTCGGGGGATATATCAGTAATAGGACACTGGCCCTGTTACATTAGGGTGGTCGGGGAATATATCAGTAATAGGACACTGGCCCTATTACATAAGGGTGGTCGGGGAATATATCAGTAATAGGACACTGGCCCTATTACATAAGGGTGGTCGGGGGATATATCAGTAATAGGACACTGGGCCTATTAGATAAGGGGGGTCGGGGGATATATCAGTAATAGGACACTGGCCCTATTACATAAGGGTGGTCATGGAAAAGTTGTTGGTCACTATTTGGCAATTTGTTTCTGAGCTGGAAGAGTCCATTGTGTGGGGGGAGATCTGTGCTGTTCTCTTCCTGGATGCTGGATGACTGTATATGAGCAGCAGTGTAAGGCCCCGTTCCCACTGAGCAAAACTAGCGGAAACATGTTCAATCTTCAGCGCGGACAGGGCAGGAGCGTGCGACTCCCATTATGAGCGGGAGGCTAACGGCTTTCCGCGGCGGAATTCCGCTAGTTTTGCTCAGTGGGAACAGGGCCTAATATGAAGATATCCTGTGTAATATAGAGGAGGAGGAGTATACATAAGTAGTGTAGCAGTAACCTCTGTCCTCAGTGTGGTGTTTTCTCTCTGGGAGAAGATTGTGTGTTTTTCTTCATTGTTCTACGGCTGCAGTAGGTTGTGTGTGTGGTGTGTGCTATGGCTGCAGCAGGCTGTGTGGTGTGTGCTATGGCTGCAGCAGGCTGTGTGGTGTGTGCTATGGCTGCAGCAGGCTGTGTGGTGTGTGCTATGGCTGCAGCAGGCTGTGTGGTGTGTGCTATGGCTGCAGCAGGCTGTGTGGTGTGTGCTATGGCTGCAGCAGGCTGTGTGTGTGCTATGGCTGCAGCAGGCTGTGTGTGTGTGCTATGGCTGCAGAAGGCTGTGTGTATGTGTGCTATGGCTTCAGCAGGCTGTTTGTGTGTATGTGCGTGCTATTGCCTGCCCCCACAGTGACCTTCTATATCACTGTTTGACCTCTATATCACTATGTGTGACCCCTCTATATCACTATGTGTGACCCCTCTCTATATCGCTATGTGTGACCCCTCTCTATATCGCTATGTGTGACCCCTCTCTATATCGCTATGTGTGACCCCTCTCTATATCACTGTGTGACACCTCTCTATATCACTATGTGTGACCCCTCTATATCACTGTGTGACCCCTCTCTATATCGCTATTTGTGACCCCTCTCTATATCGCTATGTGTGACCCCTCTCTATATCACTATGTGTGACCCCTCTCTATATCACTGTGTGTGACCCCCTCTATATCACTATGTGTGTCCTCTATATCACTATGTGTGACCACTCTCTATATCACTATGTGTGACCTCTATATCACTATGTGTGACCCCTCTCTATATCACTATGTGTGACCCCTCTCTATATCACTATGTGTGACCCCTCTCTATATCACTATGTGTGACCCCTCTATATCACTATGTGTGACCCCTCTCTATATCACTATGTGTGACCCCTCTCTATATCACTATGTGTGACCCCTCTCTATATCGCTATGTGTGACCCCTCTCTATATCACTGTGTGACCCCTCTCTATATCACTATGTGTGTCCTCTATATCACTATGTGTGACCCCTCTCTATATCACTATGTGTGACCCCTCTCTATATCGCTGTGTGTGACCCCTCTCTATATCACTATGTGTGACCCCTCTCTATATCACTATGTGTGACCCCTCTCTATATCACTATGTGTGACCCCTCTCTATATCACTATGTGTGACCTCTATATCACTATGTGTGACCCCTCTCTATATCACTATGTGTGACCCCTCTCTATATCACTATGTGTGACCTCTCTCTATATCACTGTGTGACCCCTCTCTATATCGCTATGTGTGACTCCTCTCTATATTGCTATGTGTGACCCCTCTCTATATTGCTATGTGTGACCCCTCTCTATATCGCTATGTGTGACCCCTCTCTATATCGCTATGTGTGACCCCTCTCTATTGCTATGTGTGACCCCTCTCTATATCACTATGTGTGACCCCTCTCTATATCACTATGTGTGACCCCTCTCTATATCACTGTGTGACCCCTCTTTATATCACTATGTGTGACCCCTCTATATCACTATGTGTGACCTCTCTCTATATCACTATGTGTGACCCCTCTCTATATCACTATGTGTGACCTCTCTCTATATCACTATGTGTGACCCCTCTCTATATCACTGTGTGACCCCTCTCTATATCACTGTTTGACCCCTCTCTATATTACTATGTGTGACCCCTCTCTATATCACTATGTGTGACCTCTCTCTATATCACTGTGTGACCCCTCTCTATATCGCTATGTGTGACTCCTCTCTATATTGCTATGTGTGACCCCTCTCTATATTGCTATGTGTGACCCCTCTCTATATCGCTATGTGTGACCCCTCTCTATATCGCTATGTGTGACCCCTCTCTATATCACTGTGTGACCCCTCTTTATATCACTATGTGTGACCCCTCTATATCACTATGTGTGACCCCTCTCTATATCACTATGTGTGACCCCTCTCTATATCACTATGTGTGACCTCTCTCTATATCACTATGTGTGACCCCTCTCTATATCACTGTGTGACCCCTCTCTATATCACTGTTTGACCCCTCTCTATATCACTATGTGTGACCCCTCTCTATATCACTATGTGTGACCTCTCTCTATATCACTGTGTGACCCCTCTCTATATCGCTATGTGTGACTCCTCTCTATATTGCTATGTGTGACCCCTCTCTATATTGCTATGTGTGACCCCTCTCTATATCGCTATGTGTGACCCCTCTCTATATCGCTATGTGTGACCCCTCTCTATTGCTATGTGTGACCCCTCTCTATATCACTATGTGTGACCCCTCTCTATATCACTATGTGTGACCCCTCTCTATATCACTGTGTGACCCCTCTTTATATCACTATGTGTGACCCCTCTATATCACTATGTGTGACCCCTCTCTATATCACTATGTGTGACCCCTCTCTATATCACTATGTGTGACCCCTCTCTATATCGCTATGTGTGACCCCTCTCTATATCGCTATGTGTGACCCCTCTCTATATCACTATGTGTGACCCCTCTCTATATCACTATGTGTGACCCCTCTCTATATCACTATGTGTGACCCCTCTCTATATCACTATGTGTGACCCCTCTCTATATCACTATGTCTGACCTCTATATCACAGGGATCTGGCATTGTTAGCAGTGTTTCTGTGTGTCTGGTGAATATTTAGTTAGAAACATAGAAGACTGTCAGCAGGAAAAGACCACCTGCTCCATCTATTCTAGTTGTGAGTAGTTCAGGACATGGAGGCCGGAGACTGGCTGCATCCACTGCACACACAGGAGAAGCTGCTTCATATGTTTCCTTATTCCCTCAGAAGTCGCCCCAGGATCATGTAGGACATTAGGGAGAAGCTGCTGAGCCAGTGTGATAGATAACTCCCCTGGTATATGACCGGCCATTTATGAAGGAGTCGGAGTCGGTCCTGATAAAATTCAGGAGTCTGAGTTGGAGTCGGAGCTGCGGCTTACCGACTCCACAGCCCTGCCCAAAATAAGATGTTATAATAAATTAGCTGAGGGGGTCCCGCTCACACACCTTTTAGTTTCTTGATATGCCCTTACACTCCTGATGTACAATTTATAATTTGTTTGACACTTTAGTTACTAGTCAGGTGGGTGTGTAATAATGGGAGTGAATGTCAGGTGATGGGTGGGATTACAGTCATGGGGTGTGAATGTTTTACGCCTAATATAGGTGGCCAGAAGGGGAAGCCTTGATGTACCTTTGTGTAAAGTGTGGACCTTCTGGAGGAGACACAGCCGGGAGCACAATCCTGCGCTCCCTTCCTGTGTTCCATTTTAGTGTCTCTGTTACTAGAGACTGATTGGCCTGATTGGTTGTCGTTCACTTACACATGCGGGTCTATGTGACTTGGCCGTTGCTGTCATCTTTTGGAATTCTTCTTTACATATTTGGACTGCGTTTACCTTGCAGGACTGTTTCTATCATTGTCTCCTTCCCCAGTAGTATTGAGCCGTCCAGACTCTCCAGCTGTATATCTGGGAGGCTCGCTGAATTCCACCTCTGGGTGACACTACATTCCAGCACAGACTCTCTCCCTTAAAGGGGAAACAATCCTGAGAAAATCATCTCTGCAGCTGTAACTTCTCGCCCCCAGCTCTGTTTCCAACCATAGAAGTAACTAGCGTAAGGCCTGAAAATGTGCTTTGTAAATCTCCCGCGCTGTATGTAAATAATATCTCCGTAGTCATCGGGGTGGTCCTTAGCGGCGAAGTAGTCACAGCTGGGAGGGGATGTCTGGTGTATTCAGGCCTCTTCTTAGTGTAGGTGCCAGTAGCGTCACAGAGGGACCGCCCCTAAGCTCCAGCGTTCCCGGAGAGGCGGAATTATACAGGATGTTTCCCACCAGCCGTCACTCCTTCCTGGCCCCAAAGGACCGACCCATGCCTAGTTAAAGGAGAAGTCCGGCCAGACCTACTCACATGTCACAAATCAGGTCCCCGCTCAGACTAGGAATGACTGGGGACCCGAGCAGTGGTATGCGGCCACCAGCGATGGAGCACAGGAGGTACGAACACTTTTTATTTCTTTTATCCTCCCCGACACTTGTCAAAAAATGGGTCTGGCCGGACTTTAATAGAAAGAGGGAAGTTCAGGTTGGCACAAACCCATTTGAATCCGGCTGCCTGGAGAAGGTGGATGCAGCCCAAGGACTGCCTGGAAAACATGGACACTTCCCACCAAGCCTAAAAAGATGAGACTTCCTCTTCCTCAGAATGACAGTGAAAGGTGACACCAGTATATAGATAGGACCATAGCAGCTCAGTCTCCCCTCCCTGTAGAGTGACGTCTGTACAGGTCTTAGAGCATGCTTACTAACCTGCACCATACAAAGAATCAGCTCTGGCCATAGCCTTCAGTACTGATTATGTTTAATATGTATATAGCAGCCATAGATTACGTTTCTGTAACTCATTTGGTCAGGGAGGATGGTAGAGTTTCAATTTTTTCCAGAGTGTCTTCCGATCAGCTGTATGGATGTGTCATACTATATAGATGTGCCGTATATAGATGTGCCGTATATAGATGTGCTGCTCTATTACTGGAAGCTTTTATTAGATAGTTTTGCTACATGACGTACGTGTAACAATAAAGGGAATGAAATGAGTAACCTGTCCATTCTCTGTTTATATAGGCAGCCGGACAAACTGGTTGTGGTGTGGACCCGAAGGAGTCGAAGGAAATCGTCCAAGGTGAGGAGATGTTATATAGATGAAATAAATATACCGTATACTATGCTGACATTATATAAAAGAGCAGACCTGTTACCATAAGATACTGTCCCCATACTATACTGTCCTTACATAGGAGAGCGGACCTGTCCCCATACTATACTGTCCTTACATAGGAGAGCGGACCTGTCCCCATACTATACTGTCCTTACATAGGAGAGCGGACCTGTCCCCATACTATACTGTCCTCACATAGGAGAGCGGACCTGTCCCCATGCTATACTGTCCTTACATAGGAGAGCGGACCTGTCCCCATGCTATACTGTCCTTACATAGGAGAGCGGACCTGTCCTTACACTATACTGTCCTTACATAGGAGAGCGGACCTGTCCTTACACTATACTGTCCTTACATAGGAGAGCGGACCTGTCCCCATGCTATACTGTCCTCACATAGGAGAGCGGACCTGTCCTTACACTATACTGTCCTTACATAGGAGAGCGGACCTGTCCCCATACTATACTGTCCTTACATAGGAGAGCGGACCTGTCCCCATACTATACTGTCCTCACATAGGAGAGCGGACCTGTCCCCATGCTATACTGTCCTCACATAGGAGAGCGGACCTGTCCCCATACTATACTGTCCTCACATAGGAGAGCGGACCTGTCCCCATACTATACTGTCCTCACATAGGAGAGCGGACCTGTCCCCATACTATACTGTCCTTACATAGGAGAGCGGACCTGTCCCCATACTATACTGTCCTTACATAGGAGAGCGGACCTGTCCCCATACTATACTGTCCTTACATAGGAGAGCGGACCTGTCCCCATACTATACTGTCCTTACATAGGAGAGCGGACCTGTCCCCATACTATACTGTCCTTACATAGGAGAGCGGACCTGTCCCCATACTATACTGTCCTTACATAGGAGAGTGGACCTGTCCCCATACTATACTGTCCTTACATAGGAGAGCGGACCTGTCCTTATACTATACTGTCCTTACATAGGAGAGCGGACCTGTCCCCATACTATACTGTCCTTACATAGGAGAGCGGACCTGTCCCCATACTATACTGTCCTTACATAGGAGAGCGGACCTGTCCTTATACTGTGTGTGTGTGTGTGTGTATGTGTATATATATATATATATATATATATATATATATATATATATATATAAATATATATATTATACACACATACACACACACACACACACTATAGTCTGATGATCAATCTGCTTTTGTACACGTCCCCGGTTAGTCGGGTCTCCGCTGTGATTCATGTATTTAGTTACAGTCGGTGATTCCCCGTTGATACACGTTGTACTATTCGCACGTTCCACCTTTCTGCTTTGTCGCTCGTCTTATGAACAATTATGTACATTAACAATCATTTTAATTTAATTCTTTCCCCGCGGCCATTTTCTGGTATCAGACGATCAGACGCAGCCATAAAACATTAAACACCGGGATTAAACGGCCCGCAGTCCCATTTATCGGGGTGATAGATGTCGCTGAGCTGCATTTTTCTTTCCCTTCTATGTGTTTCCCCCGTGTACAGACCTGACGCCGCTCCCCGGATTGTTCCGCCACTCGTGTGAGTGTGGGGGGGGGGGGGGGTCCTCAGGTTAAGACGGATTCCAGCTGTGCTATTACCATCTCATTACATGTAAATGGGAATTCTCTATGTAAATTTGGTTATTATGGCTCCTTTACAGCTCGATTATTTTTCATATCTGGCACAGAGAACATATTGTTATAGCTTTATGATTTTTATTACTGTAGACTGTGGAAAACATGGAGTTACTGTTATATCACTGTAGTCTTTTGGTTTTATACTATCTTCCCTACTATATTATACTATACTGTGGAGGGGGCAGCTTGGTCACTGAATTCCCGCATTAGTATAGGGGCTCATGTACTTTTACAATGTATTGCAGTCAATGGTTGCTTTCTTCCTCCCCTGGTGACCTGTGGGAATCTTTGTAAATCACGTAATTTCCACAAAATGATGAATTACTCTAGAAAAAAAAAAAGCTATGATGTCTCGGCCACTCTCTCTTCAGTCTGCTGTTCACTGCCTGTTGTTAGGCTCAGTCTGTCTCTAGTAACAAAGACACTAAAATGGAACACAGGAAGGGAGTGCAGGATTGTGCTCCCGGCTGTGTCTCCTCCAGAAGGTCCACACTTTACACAAAGGTACATCATGGCTTCCCCTTCTGGCCACCTATAAGTCCCTTGCTTGCACTCTTACCACTCAGGTACACAGTGCTGCCTCCTGTGTGTAATTTTCCTTTTCTCTTGTCATCATCAGAAGCTGCTCAGAGTTTAGTACAACTCTTTCCTTGCCAAGCTGCTGCTGTTTCTTGCCTTTCTGCTGACACAGCGCTTTACAAAGCCAGTGCATCGGTAACCCCTTCTCCCCATGCATGTGGTCTATAGTAGTGTAGTATAAATCCACAGGACAGTGTAATACAGTTGTAACCACCAAATGGGCAACATCAGAAGAATATGGCTGCTTTCTTTCAGGGTTTTCCTATAACAACAACTTAGGCGATGAGTGCCTGAATGATGGGGCTCCAGCCTATAGGACTCGTACTGCTCCCCACAATGATGGTCCCCAGTGCCCATGTGTGTATGGAGGGGTGGTGGAGCATGCGCAGTGCCTCTATGGTCAGTTGCTATGGGGATTCAGTATATAGCTGTGTGCAGTTTTCTGGGGTCTTCAGTAATCCCATAGATTTTAGATTTGAGTAATGTGGCCCACCCACCCTCCACCATTTTACCCTGGGGGGGTCCCTTTGTCTGTAATATATGAATGAAGTCCCGGTCCTGAGCTCTTCTTGATGAAACATTGCAGAGATTTCTCATGAACGTCCACAGATTCTCTTCCAGAATTTCCGTTTTTTTTTCTCCTGTTAATGGAATATACAGCAAATTGTGGATAATTCCTGACAAGCTTTTAGGAGGAGATGGAGATGGCGCACGCTTACATAGAAGATGAAGGATTAGGACATAAGATCTCTCTACATCTATATAAAACCTATAAGATGGGATTGTATAATCTGCACAGAGGTTTTGTGTCGCTGTACGTTCTGTGTAGAAGGAGACGGCGACCCCATTGGGCAGTGACTGCTGATATTATATTGCCGCTAGCTTCTGTTTCTTAGACCGCGTTCACACACGTTGCAGTTTCATTGCAGCAATGAAGCAGCACTGAAATGTGTGACAAATCCTAAGGGACTGTAGATGCATGCAGAGAAATTACAGGGCTTATAAAGGGGTATTCCACTCAAACATAACTTCTGATATGTTGCTGCCCATGGTGAGACTAAATTCCTTCCATACTTGTTATTATCTATTTAGTCTCCTTCCCCAGGTCTGAGCTGCTGCCTTTTGCTGAAGGCACAGAAATCTGTGTGTAAGCTTTTCTCTCTGTCTCCCCTCCTCCCCCCTCCCTTCTGAGATGGCTGATGTGAACACAAGTCCTTGGCAGGCTGTATCTGCAACATTGTAGCTTCCTTCTAATGCTAGGAGGATTAATCACAGTGAGGTCATCAGCAACGTGACCTGAGAATAACCCGCCCAGCTTTACAATGTTGCAGATACAGCCTGCCAGGGACTTGTTTACATCAGCCGTCTCAAAAGGGGAGGGGGGAGGAAGGGGAGACAGAGAGAAAAGCTCACACAGATTTTTGTGTCTTTAGCAGAAAGCAGCAGCTGAGAACTGGGGGAAGGAGACTGAATAGATGATAGCAAGTATGGAAGGAATTGTTAGTCTCACCATGGGCAGCAACATATCAAAAGTTATGTATGAGTGGAATACCCCTTTAATATTGATTGGTTAGAGCTGACACACTTTATCCCTTCCCAGAATAGTATAAGCTGTATCTAATTAAGCGGATGGGGTTCCGTATGAGTTTGTTCTATATGAAGCCATGGTATTTCTATGGACAGTCGGCACCATCTACATAAGGCTGATAAGAGGGACGCCATGTAATCCCCCCTTATATGTGGAGCGCCTGCGCCTCCTACTTCCCTCAGCTTGTAGATCTGGGCTTTTTACCCTCCCAGACAAAGGGGGATCTCCTGATGATTTCAGCGGCCATATAAAAGATGTGACCAGCCAACAAACCTGGGATTAAACATGTACAGTGTGAATGGAGCCACACCGCAGTACCTAGCAGCGCTGCAACCAATAGTACAGCAATGCAGCACATACGCCGGTAAACATTGGTGACCTGCAGCAGGGGTGGTGTGGCCTCTCCCAGTCTGATTGGTTAGGGTGCCGCAGGTCGGACCCCGCCAATCTAATATCGATGACCTGGTCTGGAGGCGGACCATCAGTTTTGGCTCCTTTTTAGAACTTGCTGCTTCTGCTGCACCCAGTATAGGATTGTGCTGAACACCTGGAGCCTTTATCGGAGGTTTTGTAGTCCGATTTATCCTGTTCGCTTCATCTTTGTGAATTTCTTCTGCTTTCTCTGTTACAGTAAAACCTGTCCAGTCTGTAGTTCTATACTGTGCCCCCTGACGTGGTGTCATGTCTCATTGCAGGCACATAGCTGGCAGCCGGGTATAAAGAACCCTTACCGGGGGGTCGTGGTGTGGCCGGTGCCCGAAAATGTGGAAATCACTGTGACTCTCTTCAAGGTAAGTGTCCTGTATCACACGAGCCCCAAACAGTAGTGCCGGTAATCAGCGCATCAGCGTCGCCTTCCTGGCGTATTCCACGGGCGCAGCTTTCATAAATTTCCCTCAATTTGTTTTGTTCATGGCCCCCGCTGAGTACTGTGTACGTTGTCCCCCGCAGAGTACTGTGTACATGGCCCCCCGCTGAGTGCTGTGTACATTGCCCCCCGCTGAGTGCTGTGCACATGGCCCCCCGCAGAGTACTGTGTACGTGGCCCCCCGCAGAGTACTGTGTACGTGGCCCCCCGCAGAGTACTGTGCACATGGCCCCCCGCAGAGTACTGTGCACATGGCCCCCCGCAGAGTACTGTGCACATGGCCCCCCGCAGAGTACTGTGTACGTGGCCCCCCGCTGAGTGCTGTGTACATTGCCCCCCGCTGAGTGCTGTGCACATGGCCCCCCGCAGAGTACTGTGTACGTGGCCCCCCGCAGAGTACTGTGCACATGGCCCCCCGCAGAGTACTGTGTACGTGGCCCCCCGCAGAGTACTGTGTACGTGGCCCCCCGCAGAGTACTGTGTACGTGGCCCCCCGCAGAGTACTGTGTACGTGGCCCCCCGCAGAGTACTGTGTACGTGGCCCCCCGCAGAGTACTGTGTACGTGGCCCCCCGCAGAGTACTGTGTACGTGGCCCCCCGCAGAGTACTGTGTACGTGGCCCCCCGCAGAGTACTGTGTACGTGGCCCCCCGCAGAGTACTGTGTACGTGGCCCCCCGCAGAGTACTGTGTACGTGGCCCCCCGCAGAGTACTGTGTACGTGGCCCCCCCGCAGAGTGCTGTGTACATGGCCCCCCGCTGAGTGCTGTGTACATGGCCCCCCGCTGAGTGCTGTGTACATGGCCCCCCCCGCTGAGTACTGTGTACATGGCCCCCCCCCGCTGACTACTGTGTACATGCCCCCCCCCCCCGCTGAGTACTGTGTACATGGCTCCCCCCCCCCCCCCCCCCCCCCCCCCCCCCCCCCTCAACCCCCCCCCCCCCCCCCGCCCCCCCACCCCCCCCGGGTAAGTACCGTGTAAATGCCCCCCACCCCCGCTGAGTACCGTGTACATCGCCCCCAGCTGACCCCCCCCCCCCCCGCTGAGTACCGTGTGCATGCCCATCCCCCCCCCCCGCTGAGTACCGTGTACATCGCCCCCAGCTGACCCCCCCCCCCCCCCGCTGAGTACCATGTGCATGCCCATCCCCCCCCCCGCTGAGTACCGTGTACATCGCCCCCAGCTGATCCCCCCCCCCCCCGCTGAGTACCGTGTGCATGCCCATCCCCCCCCCCCGCTGAGTACCGTGTGCATGCCCATCCCCCCCCCACCCGCTGAGTGCCGTGTACATCGCCCGCGCCCCCCCGCTGAGCACTGTGTACATGGCCCCCCTCTGAGTGCTGTGTACATGCCCCCCCCCCCTCCGCTCAGTACCATGTACATCGCGCAGGGACCAGGGAGACCGTCATGGTAGCAGCGACAGGGGATTGGGTAGGTAAGTATTCCTTCAAATCCTAGATTTTAGGAAGTCACTACTCTCTATGGGGGCAGCCTTCTCATAGAAAACAGTCACTCTGGTTCATGTATGGGGGTCTGAGAAGCCATCCCAGCTGCTAGATACAGAGGTCTCTTCAGATGCCTTGCAGTGTGTGGGGGCCCAGCCATATAGATGTGTATATAGTCATACATACATACAGTCGGTGAGCAGATAGGATGTGAACATTCCCATATGTTATCCGCAGCTGCTGTGATATTATCCCTTGTGTTTTGTGACTCTTAGGACCCTCACGCTGAGGAGTTTGAAGACAAAGAATGGACGTTTGTGATAGAAAACGTAAGTACAAATAACTGTTGTGAAGCATAACCGAGTGCTGATCCTTATGCTGTATCATCAATGTGCGATCAGAATACCTCCAACCCCGAGGACCCCCAAACTATAACCGAGTGCTGATCCTTATGCTGTGCCATCAATGTGTGATCACAATACCTCCAACCCTGAGGACCCCCAAACTATAACTGAGCGCTGATCCTTATGCTGCGTCATCAATGTGTGATCAGAATACCTCCAACTCCGAGGACCCCCAAACTATAACCGAGCGCTGATCCTTATGCTGCGTCATCAATGTGTGATCAGAATACCTCCAACTCCGAGGACCCCCAAACTATAACCGAGTGCTGATCCTTATGCTGTGTCATCAATGTGTGATCACAATACCTCCAACTCCGAGGACCCCCAAACTATAACCGAGTGCTGATCCTTATGCTGTGTCATCAATGTGTGATCAGAATACCTCCAACCCCGAGGACCCCCAAACTATAACCGAGTGCTGATCCTTATGCTGCGTCATCAATGTGTGATCACAATACCTCCAACCCCGAGGACCCCCAAACTATAACCGAGTGCTGATCCTTATGCTGCGTCATCGGTGCATCCTACTCCCAAGACCCCCAAACTATAGGTTATTCTTGTGATTGGTTGTTCCTGATCTGACCTCGATGGCTCACACTAAGAATATACTATTATAGGAGTTATCCCCTATATACACAATACAAGCAGCTGATCAGTCTGGTCTTAGGACCCTATTACACGGACGATTATCGTGCAGAAAATCGTTATATCGTTTGAATTTAAATGATAATCATCTTGTGTAATTGCAGACAACGATCAAAAAATCGTTCATGTGTTGTTGATCGTTGATTTGGATCTGACCCTAAAATCCTTGTTAACCGGTCAGTGTAATTCCACATCGTTTCTTCATTACCTGAAATCAGAGGAACCGATCGTAGTAACGACTATCAATCTGTGTAATATGGGGAACGATTTCAGGTTAACGATAAACCATCTTGTTTGCGATTACACCCCTCTTCTCATAATTAGTGGGGGTCTTCTGTGTGTAGGTTTTATTATGTCCCAGGCCCTGCTGTCCAGCACAGGTATATACCATGGCGGAGGTCTGCTTGTAGTGTTATATCCTCCAATAAGCCTGATATGGCCTCCTGTATATTGAATGGTGTGACAGCGCCACCTGGTGGGCACAAGTCATACAAACACCTTCCCTTACTGCTGGTGGATACATTAGGCCTCCGTCCATTATCCGTCTGTGCTGGAGAAAACATGCAATGACTGTCAGCGATTCCTCCTGGTAGACGTGATATCGACAAGACTCTGACATCCGCATTATGTCTGACAATAAATGGCGCCAGATAGGTTGTCGGTAAATGTCCTGTAATGTGGGCTGGTTAGATTTATATTATGGCCTGCAATAACAATCAGACAGCGACTGCTGCAATGAGCCCAGGAAGGACATTATGGACATCTGGGCTTTACAGTTTGTTTGCAGTAAAAACGATTGTACAAGATAGGACGTAGCGGCAGGAGATCACTATATCCAGCACCATGTAGCATCACCTAAAACCAGGACCAGACCAATACCCCAGTATAAGCCAACCCGGCCGCCAGGAATCTAATGCAGGTGCCAGCTGATCCAGACATTGGTTTGCCTCTTCACAGGTCACAGAGCGCGCTCAGTAATGTCTCACATTCATCTCAAGGGGACAGAGTCTGTCAATTGTCGTCTATGTCCATGAGGCTTGCTGTAGAGCGTGTCACTAAATGCACGTTTCAGTATCTGACTGTAATAAGTAACAGAAAATCTAGGTGACACCTTCCCTTTAATATTAAGGTTTTGCTGGGGATTTCTGATAAATATCCCATTCCCTTGCATTGCTAAGTCTTAGTCTGGGTTGACACTGCAGTAATGTGGAGGCGTTCTTGTATGTAGGTTATTACTATGTTCTGACTGCAGGTCTGATGATGTGATGTGGGGGCTGTCAGTACAGGTCATCAGACGTGGGATCAGGCACATCCAGGACACAGTAATCCATATTACACTACTGTAAGCCCAGAAAAGTGATCTCCATAGGTGCACTGTAATAATAAGACCCCCGTCCCACCAATACTCCCCCACCCCTTCTCTCTGAAAATACAGAAGCTTCATGGAAAGTGTATTAGGAAGTCATTTCAGAGGGCAAATAAACCAATATAGCTGAAAGCCTCATCCCACATCAGCTACAACAGGTGGACACAACGCATACACATGATCCTCAGTATACAAGCAAAAAAAATTCCCCTACTGCCCCAATACGGTATTATAAAGCGGGGTGAGACACGATACATTATAGAGCCCCGGCCTGTGTGGTCAGACCCCCATGGGACTAAGCGATGTCACATGTCCTGGGCAGGGATACCGCCATATACTAGCATTATAGTGCCTTGTTACACTGCCATCTAGTGGCTTCTTATGAGATTAGTCATTAAAAGAAGCTGAGTTATCCGGATTTGTTTAGTAATTTGTTACTAATGGATTTCTATATCCGCCTGTATACTGACTGCAGATTTATACTTACCCAGTAAAGTCAATGGGGAATGTCGACAATAAATCTACAGAGCAAATGCAACATAAATGCGACATTCTGCAGATTTCCAATCCACAAGAAATCGTCAGGATTTCTTTTCTTTTTGACATTTTATTTACCCTGATGCTTCCACCATTAGTATTTTCCTTCTTATTATGTTAGGATAGATATATGTATATATATATATATATATATATATATATATATATATATATATATATATATATCTATCCTAACATAATAAGAAGGAAAATACTACAATAACAGAATGTAACCTGCCCGGTATATATATATATATATATAGATATATGTGTATATATATATATATATATATATATATATATATATATATATATATATATATATATATATGTATATATATATATATACCGGGCAGGTTACATTCTGTTATTGTAGATTTACCTACCACATCTGCTGGAAGTTTCCTCCATATCTACTACTCTTTCAGTAAAATAATATTCTCTCACATTGCTTCTGATCTTTCCCCCAATAACCTCTCACTGTCTCCTCTTGTTTGGTGTTCAGTTTTTTTTTTTTTTTTTTTTTTTTTTTTTTTTTTTAAACACTTCTCTACTTTCCCTTCTTCCTCCTGTAACATATATAAAGGTCCCCATCATGTCCTCCCTTTCCCTTCTTCCTCCTGTAACATATATAAAGATTTCCATCATCCCTCTCCTTTCCCTTCTTCCCCCTGTAACATATATAAAGGTTTCCATCATGTCTTTCCTTTCCCTTCTTCCCTCCTGTAACATATATAAAGGTTTCCATCATGTCCCCCCTTTCCCTTCTTCCTCCTGTAACATATATAAAGGTTTCCATCATGTCCCCCCTCTCCCTTCTTCCTCCTGTAACATATATAAAGGTTTCCATCATGTCCCCCCTTTCCCTTCTTCCTCCTGTAACATATATAAAGGTTTCCATCATGTCCCCCTTTCCCTTCTTCCTCCTGTAACATATATAAAGGTTTCCATCATGTCCTCCCTTTCCCTTCTTCCTCCTGTAACATATATAAAGGTTTCCATCATGTCCCCCCTCTCCCTTCTTCCTCCTGTAACATATATAAAGGTTTCCATCATGCCCCCCCTTTCCCTTCTTCCTCCAGTAACATATATAAAGGTTTCCATCATGCCCCCCTGTACCATGAGCAGGTGTATATGTCTGTGTCCGCCATACAGCAGGCACAGGTCAGGCTAAGGTGTGCGCCTCTAAGTGAACCCGGCAGGGCAATTGGGGGCAGTCCTAATTTAAGATTAGCGTAAGATCTTGTGTAGGTATTGTCACCGGCTAATCAATCACCCAACACTGATCTGAAGCTGCTATATACATGATATGATAGTAGCCGTTCCACAGTACTAAGAGGACTTCTGCAACAATTTTCTGGTTGATTAATTACTTGTGATGAAGAAGTGTCATATAAATCACGGTGACGGCGACAGCGGAAACATCACAGACCCTTATCCAGCATTGAAAGGAAGAACAAACCGAGGCAATGCCATATAAGATCCGCCTGATCATTACTTCATTTCTTTCCCTCCTTTAATCCTTTTTGTCTTATGCTGCAACTACACAGTTAATAAGGTTGATCCATTAAGTTCAACTTGCAGAAACCCGGATCAATGCATTGATCCAGAGGAAAGCAAAAAAACGGGAAAAAAAAACATGAGTCTGATGCCAATTGTCCCATCCTGACTATAGTCACGGTTGCATATTTTGTATCATATATATACAGTGGTGCCTTGGATTAGGAGCATAATCCGTTCAGGGAAGCGAAATCCAGGAAGCGAGAATGACAGAGCTGTGCAGGAGGACAGTGACAGAAACTTTTCTTTACAACAATTTGAATGGCTGAGTTTAAGTGCAGGCACATTATAGCAGCAGTATGTATAGCTGAGTGTGAGTGCAGGCACATTATTGCAGCAGTGTGTATAGCGGAGTGTGAGTGCAGGCACATTATAGCAGCAGTGTGTATAGCCGAGTGTAAGTGCAGGGACATTATAGCAGGAATGGAGAGCATGGGAAACACAAGGGCTGACAGAGACTGCAGGGAGCAGGAAGGAATGAGCAGGGAGATGGGGGCACATACATGCAGCACTCTTTGTCTGGGGAGAGAGGGGTTACAGCTATGGAGAGATTACCTCTACAGTCCTGTCCTCTGATGTAAGCCCCAGCCTGAAGTGGATCTGCTATGATTTGGAAGGTGAGGGAGACTTCCTGGTTCCGAGTACAGTGCTGTAGACCCCGCTATGCAGACCATGCCCCTCCCCCACTCCCCCTCAGTACAGGGAGCTCTTACACCAAAGCAATGCGATTACACAAAGTCACAATTTTGAAAAACTGTGAGCTCTTACACCAAAACGCTCTCAGTCCAAGTTACTCTTAATCCAAGGTAGCAATGTATAGAGAATGGTGACAGATCAGGGTGTATCACTGTATATCTTATCAGAAGAAAATGCCTCTTTCCTCCTTTCCACCAGAAAGGAGAATCACTACGGGAGCTGTAAGTAAGCATTTGATCTGACCCCCAGGCTTGACAGCTTGAACTACTCAGTACAGCCCCATAATTTTCTCCATGCTGTTACTACTTAGGGGGTGCTTTAGAAGTATAGGGGAACAGAATCTTCTCTTCTGTATGTCTGCAGTATATGGGAGACAACATAGAGGATTCACCCACTAACTCAGGGAATAAGGATCCTGTAAAGGGTAAAACCGATGGAACACACAGTATACAAATTATATAATGATTAGAGATGAGCGAATCTTCAGCATGCTGGGGTCCTTCCAAACCCGAACGGTGGCTGAAGAAGTGGGATGCTGCCTGGAAAACAAGGATATAGCCATAGGATGTATCCATGTTTTCCTGGCGTCCCTAAGGCTGCATCCAACTTCTTCAGCCAATGGTAATAAAATTCTGCATGTTTGGGTTTGGAAGGACCCCGGTATCCTTGAGATTCGCTCTTCTCTAATAATGACCAGAATGCTGCTATTCTTCATGTACATATATACCACAACCATGTAGAGTTCCTTAGAGTTTGTACAGCTCCCGAAATAGCAGGACTAGCGTGTCATACTGTGCGTGTCCAGCAGGTGGCAGCCTTTCATCACCTCTGCTGCAATTTCGAGCAATATTCAGCACTCGGCGGGAGCAGCAATGTGCATTGGAAATAACAGGAAAATACGGATGGTAAGGTATCTGGTGGAAATGAAATGAATGCAACAGCCGGGCTAAGCTTCCCTGACCCTTCATGAGAAAATAGAGGAAAATGGGAAGAATAAACCTATTGTGCCAAGGGGGCTGATGAAATTCAAGATCCACGCACATAATCTGTGGCTCAGCCTCTGAAATGTTAATCCATGGCTAGAATTATTTGAGCTGTAGGTTGCAATTTATCATCAACATGGCACCGTGTCAAACAATGCTGGGTGAATGCGTAATGTTTCGGAGCGGACGGGAGAAGCCGGCTCGTACGCCTGAACTGCTGAGTAATGGAATCCTTTAGATCAACTTCTTGAAGTGTTTTTCCTGCGCCCAAATCATTGTTAGCGCGCCATTCATGTGACACACAATACATCCTGCCGGTATTCATGTACACCAGGCCGTGTTCTGAGATGTAAAGTGTAAGGCGGATCACAGTTCTGGCTTTTAAATGGAAATTGGCTGTAAATAATGTAACTCTAAGAGGAGCCCCGCTTGTCATATCGGCCTGCCAGCTACAAGAGAAGGTTATTGAGCTGCTCCACACGTTGTGATAGGAGAGGGGCAACAGGTGGAGGCGACCACTCCGAGCCCTGGACTGCGGAGCACCACCAGGCGGCCTGCTGAGCAAGCAATCAAAGACTTCTACAAAGCGGAGTTCCCCTTTAAGATCTCCGACTCTGGGTGACAGTCTGGATGATGATTTAATCCAGATCCATTTTGGGGTCTTTACATTACATGGTTTGTTTTCTAAAGAAATTGGGGATGATAAATATCTGATCACCTACACAGAATGGAGAGGGGGGTCATATTGGTCGGTAACCGGTGAAAGACCGAATCTATAGAACATTCCAGATAATAACATTGTAGGATTTATAAATAATTATTCACCATTTTATACCATGAAATAAGGATTTGATCACTGACCAACCAGCAGGAATTCTGCATTTCACAGAGCTGTCAGTGTCTCTATAAGAAGCTCCTCCTCTTCTGCCCTCATTACCTGGATTACATGCACCTGTTTCATCTCATTACCTGTGTAATAATCACCTGTCCACACACCCACCACACTTCAACCTCTCCACCATTGCCAGGACCAAAGAGCTGTCTAAGGACACCAGAGACAACAATGTAGACCTGTATAAGGCTGGGATGGGCTACAGAACAATAGTTAAGCAGCAGCTGGGTGATAAAGAAAAGCCGTACAATTATTAGAAAATAGAAGAAACAAAAGATGACTTTCAATCTTTCCCGTCAAGATCTCACCTCATAGGGTAAGGATGATTTTGAAAAAGCTCAGGAATCAGCCCACAACTAAACGGAAGAACCTGGTGAGTGACCTGAAGAGAGATTACTGTTAGTAACACACAACACCGTCATGAAGTATAATCCGGCAGGACACACAAGGTCACACCAGCTCACACCAGCACATGTCCAGGCCCGGGTGACGTCACCAATGACCATCTGATTAATCCTGAGGAGGAGAAAGTGGTGGAGGAGAAAGGATGAGTATAACCCCAAGACCACAGTTTCAATTGTGAAGCATTGAGGAGAAACATCATACTGTGGGGACTTTTCTGCACAGGGGACTGGACAACTTCACTGTATTAAAGGGAGGATTGATGGGGCTATGTATTGTGAGATTTGGGCCTACAACCTCCTATCCTCAGTAACAGCGGTAAGGATGGGTCATGGCTGGGTCTTCCACCATGACCTGAAACACACAGCTGGGACAACTAAGAAGGAAAAACACAGCTGGGACAACTAAGGAGGAAACCCCCAGCCGGGACAAGTAAGGAGGAAACCCACAGCCGGGACAACTAAGGAGGAGACCCCCAGCTGGGACAACTAAGGAGGAGACACACAGCCGGGACAACTAAGGAGGAAACCCACAGCTGGGACAACTAAGGAGGAAACCCACAGCCGGGACAACTAAGGAGGAAACCCACAGCCGGGACAACTAAGGAGGAAACCCCAGCCGGGACAACTAAGGAGGAAACACACAGCCGGGACAACTAAGGAGGAAACCCACAGCCGGGACAACTAAGGAGGAAACCCACAGCTGGGACAACTAAGGAGGAAACCCACAGCCGGGACAACTAAGGAGGAAACCCACAGCCGGGACAACTAAGGAGGAAACCCCCAGCCGGGACAACTAAGGAGGAGACCCCCAGCCGGGACAACTAAGGAGGAGACCCACAGCCGGGACAACTAAGGAGGAAACCCACGGCCGGGACAACTAAGGAGGAAGGACACAGGACCCCTGCACAACTTTTCCAGACACGTGAACCATAGTTAAGTGGGCGTCCTAATCTGTGATGGAATGAGTGACCATAAAGGATAGAGCTGTCAATCACTAAGAAGAGCCTCCCACTTGACTAGTTAGAAATTTACCTTGTTGCCCTAAGAAGCCAATTCTATTGCTGCTTGTTCTAGTTTTTCAAGGGAACAAAATCTGCATGGGAGCATTAGGCTCCATACATCCTACTCACTTCCCATACGGAGAATGAGAACCTTCTAAGAGCTGTGCAGCTCTCTGATGAATGAGAGGTAGAAACCCAGATGAGGGTGGGGGGCTTTGGCTCTAGTCATGTCATGTTTCTTTTTAAAGGTGGGACGGGGTATCTACCTTGTTAGGTGGCGCTAGAGATACTGAGGGCTAATTTGCATACCTTTTCCCAGGAAGCTTTGTGTGTAAGGGCCCCATTACGTGGAGCAATAATCGTCTGAATCAGGCCACTTAGTGTAATAGAGACAATGATCAGCTGATCAAATGTTCTATGGAAAAGGATCAGAGCGGCACTCCGTGTATGCAGGTGGTGCACGAGGAAAGGAGCGTAGTCCCAATACAGTAAATCAGATGAAAATGATAATGTAGGCAGCAGACCATCTTGCTGATCAGCTCTTTTTCGCGGAGCCTTCACCAGACTGGGCTGTAGTATCGTTTTTTTAAGCCAATCATTTCATCATAGCCGGCTGAAGACGTGGTAGTATAGTGTTTGGTATGGTCACTTTATCTCTGTTATATTGTGGTATAGTGTTTGGTATGGTCACTTTGGTTTATTACTGCTATAGTGTTGTGCTGTAGTGTTTGGTCTAGCTAGTTATAGTGTGGTGTAGTGTTTGGTATGATAACCATGGTCTAGCTTTGTTATAGGGTTGTGGTGTAGCGTTTGGTATGGTCACTTTGGTATATTACTGTTATAGGGTTGTGGTGTAGCGTTTGGTATGGTCACTTTGGTATATTACTGCTATAGGGTTGTGGTGTAGTGTTTGGGATGATAACCATGGTCTAGCTTTTTTATAGGGTTGTGGTGTAGCGTTTGGTATGGTCACTTTGGTATATTACTGCTATAGGGTTGTGGTGTAGCGTTTGGTATGGTCACTTTGGTATATTACTGCTATAGGGTTGTGGTGTAGCGTTTGGTATGGTCACTTTGGTATATTACTGCTATAGGGTTGTGGTGTAGTGTTTGGGATGATAACCATGGTCTAGCTTTTTTATATTGTGGTATAGTGTTTGGTCACTTTGGATTTACTTATTTCTGAAGTTTTTTTAGATGATAAGATTTTTACTCACGGTTTACAAACCTATTTATTCCCAGATGAAAACATAAATTTAATCCATCCATGAACCTAATTCCTTAAATTACATTGAAGGCAGCCATTTTTAGCCAGTAGCACCATTCATCAGGGTAAGTAGATTCAACAACAGAGCCACACACAAAGGAGACATTGTGATAACCTAGAGATCTTCACTTACCGAGAAGCCTTCTGAATGCACTAGGTTGGGGGTCCCACACTTAGCATTCACAGGGATGAAGAGAAGCTAGCCCCCCGACAGTTCCTCTATCTGATGTTTACTTGTATATCCCTTACGGGATACGTTCCCGGGGGCCGTATACTCACGATGAGCCACCACCCTCTTGTAGAACGCCACCACTCAACCTGAATACAAATGAAATGAGTAAATGAACTCACAATATAAACCTCTTCAACGTGAAGATCTTATAGACAACCTGAAGGACCTCCTTACGAAACTCTTTGTATTAAGTTGAATTGGTTACATGGAACTAAATGATGGAGTTGTCTGGTGTATTATTCTCTACTATTCACAACCTGGCTCTATTTAATGGTTAGAGGTGGGAAGCCCTTTTGTGTGTGACACCTCTCCAAAAAGATAAAATACATCGAGAAAATTCAAAGGCCTTTGAAGACCAGATTCACATTGCCTGTTTCCTAAGTTGACGAATAAAAGTGATTCCTAATCTTTGTGAAGGAAGCTTTGATGGCCGTAGGGTGCCAGGTTTAATGCACCGGTCGAGCAGAGGTTTGGAGTGCTGTCGATGGTGGACACATCTCCAAGTCATTCTCCACATTTTGCTTACTGATTTAGAATCAGAATTAGTTAGTTTTAGTTTTGCTCAATTCAATTTTAAAAGTTTTTGTAAGGTCTTTGGGTTATTTTTGGGTTTGTTATAAGCTCAGTGAATGGGTGCGGATCTACAAGATTGGTACTTATTGGTCTGTGTAGTAGATGACAGAGTTGTGATAATATGACTATAGCAGAAAATTCAGTAGGCAAAAAAAAAACCCTTCCTCCTATGTCCGCACACTGCATTAATTTCCATATGCTATGTTCATCAGGTTTAGTTAGCCAAGACCAGACCTAGTTAAGCAGCCTATATTCACTGATTAAGCTATAAAGAAGTTGTTGTGTTGGAAGCAGGAGAATTGGACACGTGTAAGGATCCGATAGAGAGGTGGTGATGGCTAGATGGCCATGGTAGAGAGTCTCCCAAACGTCATGACTTGTGGGTTGTTCTCAGTTTTCAGTTGTCCAAAATAGCACAATCAGAAATGGGGTCATGGGTAGTGATTTACTCATCTCTAGTCATGGGTATCCAAGGTTCAATGATGTGTAAGAAGAGCAAAGCCTAGTTTGTCTGGTCTAGTCCCACGAAGAGCTGCTGTAGTGAAAACTGATAAAAAGGTTGCTGCTGGTTGTAAAAAAAAAAAAAGTGTCAGAACATTACAGCTTGTTGTCTATGGGGCTCTGGGGTCTTAGACTGGAGTGCGGTTCCCCGGTTCCCTGTCTACCTTGGTAGACACAACCCTGGCAGGTTAGCATTAGTTCTGGACTATGGAGCAATGAAGAAGATGGCGTTTTCTTACATAATGAAGATGGCCGCGTGAGTCCCGTACCTGCAGAAGAGGTGGCTCTAGGATGTATTATGGGAAGAAGATAAGGATGCCCTGTAACACCTAAAATCAATGGCTGTTCATGTCCCCCTGTACGTAACCATCTTACAGACCACATCCACCCCTACATGGCAGCAACCTCCGTGAACAGAACGATTCGGCAGAATACTGTTGGTTCTGGCAGGGGTGTATTGTTCTGATGCAGAACAATATCATTAAAGAGATGGATAAAGACATGAGATTATAGAACATAATAGCATATAGGAAAATATCACAATGAGCAAGAAGAGGCTTTACATTCTGTGATGCTACAAAGCCTCCCGTAAGGTCCATCCCAATTACAGATGATGCATAGGTCTCTGTAGATCGCCTTTGCTGAGGTTCCTGGTATGGTTGGTAAATGGCAGAGCTGGAGTTAGAGGAGACAGGTACGAGGGGTGTGAACCACATTCGATAGACGTCCAACATTTATCCAATGTCTATGGGGGTTATTAAGTATTCAGTTTCTTAAAATGAATGGCCTAACTTTAGGAGAAGTTGTCAGTATTGGATCGGTAGGGTTCCATCCCTATGCTGGTGTTTTTGTTTAGCTTTTTTTTGTTTGTTTTTTAAAGCCTCGATACCCAGTTTTAGAATGAACATGGTGCCATACAGAGGTACCATATGCGGCACATGGAGGGGCTCGGTAATAGTATGATGTCTATGCGGTGCTGTAAGTCCCAGCAAGCTTTGCCAGTTAAGTCAGTCCATTCTTACTCAGCCTGAATAACGTGAATGTTATTTGCAGAAAGTGTTGTAGGCTCCAGACGTTGAGGTATGACGGGTCATGACTTGACTTTTTTTTCAGGGTAATTGAGTTGTCATCTAAACACGTTGAGTAACACATTTTGCCGGCGTTTGCAGGGAGTGCGTGAACCGGCAGCAGCCTTGTTTAACCTATTGTTCAAGTTAATTGACTCCTTCAGGTGACTCGGTTTATGGTCTAGTGAATACTGTTCCCCCGGGTTTAAAGGAAGAAGAGTAGGTTTTATCTTGTCACAGATCATACAAGACTTCTTAACTCTATTAGCATGGGTCTATATCATCTGTGTGTTTTATATCATCTAGGTTTTATATCTCTGTGTGTTTTATATGTTGCACTTCACAAGGTCTGCTAATCCGTCCTATAGGTGAGAGCCTATGGTAAACCAGTTGTGCCCATGTCTTTCTGTAGTAACTGGATCTGTTTCTATAGAGGAGAAGTATATTGATGTATACGTCTTCCTCTGGCTCCTCTAGGTCAGTGTTCCCATCCTGTGGCTCTTCAGCTTCTGTGAAACTACAACTCCTAATAGCCAAAGGCAGTCAGGGCATGATGCGAGTTGTACTTTCACAACAGCTGCAGAGTCATAGGGCCCTATTCCACGGGACAATTATCGGTCAGATTATCATTAAATCATTCGAATCTAAACGATAATCGTTCGTTTGAATAGCAGTTAATGGTTAACGACCGAACAAGAAATCATTGATCGTTTAGTAACACCTGGACCTATTTTTATCGTTGCTCGTTCGCAAATCGTTCGCATTGAATAACATGTCGTTCGCAGTAGTGACAAATGCAATAGCGACGACAAGACGACCACAAGAACTATCATAAGTAAAGATTATCGTTCCATGTAAATGGGCGAATGATCTCAGGTCTTTTATCGTTTATCGTTAACGATTATGTGAACGACAATTGGCCCGTGGAATAGGGCCCTTAGGATGGGAAACTGTGACCTAAGGGATTCTGTAACACATTGCAGAGCTGCAGGTGGGGTATGTGCAGTATACATTGTAGAGCTGTAGGTGGGGTTTGTGCAGTGTACATTGTAGAGCTGTAGGTGGGGTATGTGCAGTGTACATTGTAGAGCTGTAGGTGGGGTATGTGCAGTATACATTGTAGAGCTGTAGGTGGGGTATGTGCAGTGTACATTGTAGAGCTGTAGGTGGGGAATGTGCAGTATACATTGTAGAGCTGTAGGTGGGGTATGTGTAGAGTACATTGTAGAGCTGTAGGTGGGGTATGTGCAGTATACATTGTAGAGGTGTAGGTGGGGAATGTGCAGTATACATTGTAGAGCTGTAGGTGAGGTATGTGCAGTATACATTGTAGAGCTGTAGGTGGGGAATGTGCAGTATACATTGTAGAGCTGTAGGTGGGGTATGTGTAGAGTACATTGTAGAGCTGTAGGTGAGGTATGTGCAGTATACATTGTAGAGGTGTAGGTGGGGAATGTGCAGTATACATTGTAGAGCTGTAGGTGAGGTATGTGTAGAGTACATTGTAGAGCTGTAGGTGAGGTATGTGCAGTATACATTGTAGAGGTGTAGGTGGGGAATGTGCAGTATACATTGTAGAGCTGTAGGTGGGGTATGTGTAGAGTACATTGTAGAGCTGTAGGTGAGGTATGTGCAGTATACATTGTAGAGGTGTAGGTGGGGAATGTGCAGTATACATTGTAGAGCTGTAGGTGAGGTATGTGCAGTATACATTGTAGAGGTGTAGGTGGGGAATGTGCAGTATACATTGTAGAGCTGTAGGTCGGGTATGTGCAGTGTACATTGTAGAGCTGTAGGTGGGGTATGTGCAGTGTACATTGTAGAGCTGTAGGTGGGGTATGTGCAGTATACATTGTAGAGCTGTAGGTCGGGTATGTGCAGTGTACATTGTAGAGGTGTAGGTGGGGTATGTGTAGAGTACATTGTAGAGCTGTAGGTGGGGAATGTGCAGTATACATTGTAGAGCTGTAGGTGGGGTATGTGCAGTATACATTGTAGAGCTGTAGGTGGGGTATGTGCAGTATACATTGTAGAGCTGTAGGTGGGGTATGTGCAGTATACATTGTAGAGCTGTAGGTGGGGTATGTGCAGTATACATTGTAGAGCTGTAGGTGGGGTATGTGTAGAGTACATTGTAGAGCTGTAGGTGAGGTATGTGCAGTATACATTGTAGAGCTGTAGGTGGGGTATGTGCAGTATACATTGTAGAGCTGTAGGTGGGGTATGTGCAGTATACATTGTAGAGCTGTAGGTGGGGTATGTGCAGTATACATTGTAGAGCTGTAGGTGGGGTATGTGTAGAGTACATTGTAGAGCTGTAGGTAAGGTATGTGCAGTATACATTGTAGAGCTGTAGGTGGGGTATGTGCAGTATACATTGTAGAGCTGTAGGTGGGGTATGTGCAGTATACATTGTAGAGGTGTAGGTGGGGTATGTGTAGAGTACATTGTAGAGCTGTAGGTGGGGAATGTGCAGTATACATTGTAGAGCTGTAGGTGGGGTATGTGTAGAGTACATTGTAGAGCTGTAGGTGAGGTATGTGCAGTATACATTGTAGAGCTGTAGGTGGGGAATGTGCAGTATACATTGTAGAGCTGTAGGTGGGGTATGTGTAGAGTACATTGTAGAGCTGTAGGTGGGGTATGTGCAGTATACATTGTAGAGGTGTAGGTGGGGAATGTGCAGTATACATTGTAGAGCTGTAGGTGAGGTATGTGCAGTATACATTGTAGAGCTGTAGGTGGGGAATGTGCAGTATACATTGTAGAGCTGTAGGTGGGGTATGTGTAGAGTACATTGTAGAGCTGTAGGTGAGGTATGTGCAGTATACATTGTAGAGGTGTAGGTGGGGAATGTGCAGTATACATTGTAGAGCTGTAGGTGAGGTATGTGTAGAGTACATTGTAGAGCTGTAGGTGAGGTATGTGCAGTATACATTGTAGAGGTGTAGGTGGGGAATGTGCAGTATACATTGTAGAGCTGTAGGTGGGGTATGTGTAGAGTACATTGTAGAGCTGTAGGTGAGGTATGTGCAGTATACATTGTAGAGGTGTAGGTGGGGAATGTGCAGTATACATTGTAGAGCTGTAGGTCGGGTATGTGCAGTGTACATTGTAGAGCTGTAGGTGGGGTATGTGCAGTGTACATTGTAGAGCTGTAGGTGGGGTATGTGCAGTATACATTGTAGAGCTGTAGGTCGGGTATGTGCAGTGTACATTGTAGAGGTGTAGGTGGGGTATGTGTAGAGTACATTGTAGAGCTGTAGGTGGGGAATGTGCAGTATACATTGTAGAGCTGTAGGTGGGGTATGTGCAGTATACATTGTAGAGCTGTAGGTGGGGTATGTGCAGTATACATTGTAGAGCTGTAGGTGGGGTATGTGCAGTATACATTGTAGAGCTGTAGGTGGGGTATGTGCAGTATACATTGTAGAGCTGTAGGTGGGGTATGTGTAGAGTACATTGTAGAGCTGTAGGTGAGGTATGTGCAGTATACATTGTAGAGCTGTAGGTGGGGTATGTGCAGTATACATTGTAGAGCTGTAGGTGGGGTATGTGCAGTATACATTGTAGAGCTGTAGGTGGGGTATGTGCAGTATACATTGTAGAGCTGTAGGTGGGGTATGTGCAGTATACATTGTAGAGCTGTAGGTGGGGTATGTGTAGAGTACATTGTAGAGCTGTAGGTAAGGTATGTGCAGTATACATTGTAGAGCTGTAGGTGGGGTATGTGCAGTATACATTGTAGAGCTGTAGGTGGGGTATGTGCAGTATACATTGTAGAGGTGTAGGTGGGGTATGTGTAGAGTACATTGTAGAGCTGTAGGTGGGGAATGTGCAGTATACATTGTAGAGCTGTAGGTGGGGTATGTGTAGAGTACATTGTAGAGCTGTAGGTGAGGTATGTGCAGTATACATTGTAGAGGTGTAGGTCGGGTATGTGCAGTATACATTGCAGAGCTGCAGGTGGGGTATGTGCAGTATACATTGTAGAGGTGTAGGTGGGGTATGTACATTATACATTTCTTAATAACTTCCATTTGACCGACTGGAAAATGTAATTCCCTTGCAGCTATGAAATTATGTCACGTATCAAACAAACATGTGAATGTGTTTTTTACCCTCTTAATATCCTTTGACCTGTTAAGTGCTTCTCTCCCTGACCTCAGGAGCAGCGCTCCCCGACCTTACATACACAGAGCATCAAATGCACTGTCATTCTGTGTAGACCTTCAAAGGCAACGTCTGACAGTCGGGGCGGCGGGGTCGCTCCACAATGGCCGCCTGTTCTTATTTCTGTACAAATTGAACTCCTCACCTTGTATTAATATTTGTACTAATGACAGACTTGTAAAACTGGTTTAAGATCCTTGTAAGTGTGTACATTCGGGAACCTCTTCCTTCACTTTAATGTGAGTGGTCAGGTTACATAACCAGCCACAACAATGGCCGCATTTTATTATAATATGGAGAACTTATCTTTCGTTTCCATACAGAATCAGCAGATTTCCTCCTAAATTTGTAGGCGGAATCTGGTCCGTTATATATTACAAAGAACATATCACTAGTTACAGGCCTCCCATACTCTTGTTGGTTTTGTCTAAGTTCCAGAAGTAATATATGCTTAGCTCCCAGTCTAGCCCAGGTCGCAGAGCATGCCCACACACCTCTTCCATTGTAGTGAATGGGGTGTGAACCAGTCTATTATGTCTGTGAGACTTCCTGTAAATCATATTGTTTAAAAACATTTCAGGAAAAATGGCTTCCCCCATAATACTTTACTAAAGACAAAAATATTAGCTAGAAAATAGAGATGAGAAGTTTCTGTATTTCACTATATACTTTCACTATAATACTTCTATGTGTATTATGTTTGTAGGAATCTCCTTCCGGACGTCGGAAAGCCCTCGCTACCAGCAACATTAACATGAAGCAATACGCCAGCCCCATGCCTACCCAAACTGACGTCAAGCTGAAATTCAAGCCCCTCTCCAAGAAGGTCGTATCAGCCACCCTGCAGTTCTCCTTATCGTGCATCTTCCTCCGAGAAGGCAAAGCTACGTAAGTCTTACTCCAATAGCTGATGTTACTGCAGGAGTATTAGGTGGAGTTTGCCAGGGGCGGCATCACTGGGGCATTGGCTGTGGTGGTGGATGGCACTTAGGGGGCGCTGTTTGTTCTTATAGATGTTTTGGGACACCAGCTGTTGGTACATTTATAGGGGTGTCCCTGTAAGGGCCCTATTACATGGAGTGATAATTGGCCTGATTGGGCTGATCATTGCTCTGTGAATAGAGACAACGGTCAGCCGATAAAACGACCATCAGCTGATTGTTTCTTTGCTGCTCGTTTACAGTACTGATTGGGCCTTTGTCGGCCCATGTAATAGGACCCTAAGGGCTCTATTACACAGGACAGTTATCGTGCTAATTATTGTTATATCATTAAACGATTGAATGACCAACAACAAATCGTTCATTGTTCGTGTGGTGCTGACGTCGAAATTGTTAATCGTTCGCTGTAATTCCTCATTGTTCCTTCATTTGCTTGTATCAGATGGAGGAAACGATTGTAGTAACTACCGACTATCGCTCTGTGTAATATAGTGAACGATTTTAGGTTAAAGATAATCAATCTAATTTCCGATTATTAATTGTTTAAAAAATCACTTTGTCTAATAGGATCCTTAGGCGATAACATTTTCTACACCTGGATTGTGATGACTTTCACTGTAATAGAAGTTCGGACCTTTCTATTGAACCTATCGATTCCACTTTGTAGATTTCTGCCTCTTTGTTACACAGTCGTTTCTTTTTATCCCTCTTTTCCTTCTTCCTTTTATCGTTTTTTTTTACCACATTACCAAAGTTCAGTTTTGTTGCCTGACAACATTTAATTGTATTCTATCCTGCAATCATCTCCGCGGGTATTAAAATGTGCAGATTCCTTGGGAGGCAAAGAAAAGTCTATTTCAGTGTCCGGTGTTAATCCGCCGCGCTGTTGTACACGTTGTGAGTGTGAATTGTGCAGAATGACAATTACACAAATATATCATTAAATTGGGAGCCGGCCATCAAAATGCAGATAGGGTATTATTTCTTCCCTTTCTGGAATAGATCATTTCTATTAATAAAAAAAAAAATATAAAAACATTTTTCCGGTTCGGCGTCAGTAACAGATATTTTTACAAATCGCCGACACTGTAACCCCGCTGCGTAATAATATTCCTTCTTGCATATTGCACAATACAAATGTGCCCCTGCTTTGTAACCGCGCGGTAGAATAATGGCTTCTCGCAAAGCAGACGGCTGATTAGTAGGAACATCTGAAATCGCTGCTTTTCATGGAAACCTTTTATTTCATTTTATTTTTTTATTTTTTCAAAGGAAACTAAATGATAGCAAATAATGAGGTAAATGTGTTACTTATGCCTGTAAGACTTCTAGTCCGGGAGGAGGACGAGAAGATCCGCTCCTGCCGCAGGGTACAGGCCCGGTTATGTCACAACATAAGGATATTCTTCTTTTAGTAAATAGAGATTACTCATTGTATACACGTTACCCATCGATTCCTTCTCTGCCTGCTGCCATTCACTGTTTATTTTAAAGGAATCTCTAAGCTGCAGATAGGGACATGAAGCAAATGATTTCTGTCTATTAGCTGATGCTGTTTGCAGTGTTATAAAATCATATTTTCTTTCTAAGCTCCAGAGTCATAGCGGCAGTGCTGAGCTCCAGAATGCATGCCTCCTCCCTCCCCCACCCTTTCTTTCATGATTGATGTAAAGGGTTTGGCTTTCAATACTGAGGCTTATACACATGTAGGCTGGGGAAGATGGAAGGAGGCAGCATGCTGCAGCTCAGCTTATATAACTCTTGAGCTTAGAAAGAAAACATGATTTTATAAATGTGCAAACAATCATCTGCTAAGAGACACCTGACCTGCCCATGTGCAAGATAAAGAGCCCACAGATTCCTTTTAAAGTCCTGGTCATGTGATTACAGACAGTTCATTATAAGGCGGAACTCTAGAAGCTATAAAGATTTCTGTCTGTCTTCTGAACAGAAATTGATGTTATATCTGATGACGTTTCTTATGCTGTGTAATAGGAAACACTAGAATAAGCAGCGTGCACGCTAGTAGTCGCATCAGTTCAGAAAATCTAGGACCCCCCCAGTGCATCCCTGTAATGACTGACTACTGACGTGGATCAGTATACATCAGAGGATCAGCAGGTGACAGAGGGGCCAGGACCACCCTGGCCGCTTCCTTCAGAGACAGCACCGCTCTTGTCCACAGTTTGGGTGCAGGTTTTGTTACTCAGTTCCATTGAAGTGAATGGAGCTTAATTGCAAACCGCACCTGACCTGGAGAGCAGTGCTGTCTCTGCAAGAAAGCAGCCATGTTTTTGTAGCGCTGGATTACACACAAACACACACACACACACACACACACACTCTGCCTTTAGCAGATCCTTGATGGATCTGGGGTCCTCGTTTTTGAGATCATATTTTGTGGCCGCTTATTTCTTCCAGAGATGAAGATATGCAAAGTCTTGCCAGTCTGATGAGTATGAAGCAAGCGGACATAGGAAACCTGGACGACTTTGAGGAAGACAATGAGGATGATGAGGAGAATAGAGTCAACCAGGAAGAGAAAACCGCTAAAATTACAGGTGAGTAAACTGCTAAAGCAGCGGAGGTGGCGGTGATGATGTGTGATGTGCAGTCGCGCACACTGCCAGGGACGGACCACATGGGGGCGCTCCAGGCATCCAGCGGGATGAGAATCCGGCTACAGGAAATGTTCAGTGTCCCATAGAAATGTACAAATTATTTCCTGGTAATTGTATAAATTGTGTAGAAGAGAATGTGTAGCCGCCTCTATTCCTTACCCAGAGGGACTGTCTCATTCCCTCATCTCTTGTACACTCTAGGATTGTGTCTACATATCCTGATATCTGTTCGGAGCCGCACTTTGGGGTCCATCCCTTTTACTGACCCCATTTGTGGGTTGTGGGACAGCCTTGCACTGTTGGGGGGATGTGTGTGTGTGTGTGTGTGTACAAGGTGAACCTATAAACTCTGTGCAGTTGATTCAAGCCCAGGACCTCAATACTGCTGCAAAGTACATAAAGGGGTTTCTCCAGCGTCAGAAAAACATGGCCACTTTCTCCCAGAGACAGCACCGCTCTTGTCTCCAGGTCAGGTGCGGTTTTGCAGTTAAGCTCCATTCACTTCAATTGAGCAAAGTTGCAAAACCTGCACCTAAACTGGAGACTAGAGCGGTGCTGTCTCTAGAAAGTGGCCGTGTTTTTGTAGCGCTGGAGAACCCCTTTAAGGAATTTCCCCGTCATTGGGATATGTCACCAATTGTGAGAATACATTTTTTTCTCTCAGCTGGGCAGGGACCTACAGCATAGTCCTATTCCAGTGACTGGAGACATGGCGCAGTACCCTGTACAGCTAGGTGCCGGGTGCCACCATGTCATTTGTCCCCGGGTCACACAGACCTTTGTATATACTTTCATATACATACATAACATACATATGGGGTAGATCAGAGTATCTCTTCTGACTATAGAAGGTTTTGCCAAGGCGACAGTACTATCAGTATACGGCACATAACTTCCAGTCCTTAAGTTTCTCTCCTGATTTAAGCCGGATTTTAGCTAGACGAGGCATATTGTTTAGACATCTAAGGGCCGAAGTTCTGAACCCCAGGGGGACACGCCATGGCTATAGTTACTGTCTCAGTGTATGATCATAGCATAGAAAGGAAGTCCGAATTGTATGCAGAATGGAGGAAGCCAAACGTTTCTGCAAATACCGGTTTTACTCTTTAAAGAGTAATTGACAAAAAAAAAATGTTCTTTCAAATCAACTGGTGCCAGAGATTTGTAATTTACCTCTATTAAGAAATCTCCAGTCTTCCAGTACTTATCAGCTGCTGTATTTCCGCAGGAAGTGGTGTATTCTCTCCAGTCTAGAGAGTAGGAGAGGTTTTCTATGGGGATTTGCTGCTGCTCGGGACAGTTCCTGACATGGACAGAGGTGGCAGCAGAGAGCGCTGTGTCAGACTGGAGAGAATACACCACTTCCTGCAGGACATGCAGCAGCTGATAAGTACTGGAAGACTGGAGATTTATTTTTTTAGTAGAAGTAAATTTCAAATCTCTGGCACTTTCTGGCACCAGTTGATTTGAAAGCATGTTTTAGCTGAACTTCCCCTTTAAAGGTATGTGTTAGCATAGGTAGGTCTGTGATGAGGTTGCTTCTCAGGGTCTTTGTGCTGCATTGGGTTTGGTTGTAGCTTCACCTATAGAGCTGAGATGATGATAGTCACACAGAGGTAAGGGGATTATGTTGTAGATCAGAGAGACTTATAGATATAAATCAGATTAAGCTAAACAGCCCTGGAGATGGATTCTGGTTATAAAAGTTTATGGCGGTAATCTGCAGCGTCACCAGGTCACTTCGGAGTGATCTACTTTCAAGCAATTAGCTGCTTAGCTTAGATACATATATTAGGGCACCGTAACATTTCCAGTGTTTTCCAGTGCACCCATTGGCTTTACACCGCTAAGCCGCCCGTCTGTGACGCCATGATGCCTCAGTACTGACTCCCGGCATTGTAGAATCATCCAGAATGCCTCATGTATCCTGCAGCTTCTCATCTGGATCATCTGACGCCCGAAAATCCCAATTATCACCAGAGAATTTACTGTGGGATAATAACATCTTGCGCCATTTTTCCCGTTCTTTGTTAAGCATCTCATTACTCTGGTTCCAGTAAATTCTCCCATTGCCAAATGCTATTCTGCTGTGTTATAGGGGATAACATGGCAGTCCCTAAAAACTGAATGGTCAGATATTGCACCCTAAAGTTAATAGAGTGCACCATATGTGCCCGGCCAGCGTGCCATGTATTCTCTATAGGACTGTGGTCAGACCCCCAAGTGATCTGCATGTTCTCCCCTATGTGCCCTGTGACTGTCATCAGTCTGGGTGAGGGAGCTCTGGCACACAGAGTGTATAGTTCGTTTATCCTGTAGGGGATGTCTGGTGGGGCAAACAACCTGCAGCCATACCTTGTAAAAAATTCTGTGGGATTTTTTTAGTGTTCCTTAAAAATAAAGAAGTCCCCGCCCC
Source organism: Dendropsophus ebraccatus (assembly GCF_027789765.1). Taxonomy (NCBI): domain Eukaryota; kingdom Metazoa; phylum Chordata; class Amphibia; order Anura; family Hylidae; genus Dendropsophus; species Dendropsophus ebraccatus. The sequence goes on from NC_091468.1 coordinate 6,914,571, forward strand.
TGAGGATCCACCTTAGCCAGTGATTGGCTGAGCGGCACTTCCTGCACATCAGTGAAAACTGCCTGCAGTAGAGACTGAGCAGTGACAGAACAGTAGCGGCAGGGAACTAGGCCAATGTATAGGTTTTGTGTTTTTTTTTTTTTTGTTTTGTTTGTTTGTTTATTAGCGCCTGGACAGCCTTTTAAAAAGAATTTTTTTCCATTTGAACCCAATTAGGCCTGATCTACTTGAGCAGGGATAAGCTGCAGTAGTAGATACAAACCATGGAAGACTGAGGGGGGCTGGGGCCCCACATTTATGGAGGATCTGTCACTGTACTGGTTCCCATATGTGACATTTGCCTTAATTATACGAAGCTCCAATGCACAAGGATGTAGTAGAGATACGTGCTGGTACTGGGGTCATACTATGCATTCAGTAGAGAATATAGTGCATATATATATATATATATATATATATATATATATATATATATATGTGTGTGTTTGTGTGTGTGTGTGTATATATATATATATATATATATATAAAATTTCCCCGTCCAGGACACTAGGATTGCTCGTCCACCAGGGGATCATTCTTCTGCAGAATACAGTTTTATCTCTGGGGTTTGGGTCTGTTTGTTTACAGGTGGGACATGAGCCGACAGGATTACTTGACCTGAGCTGGAATTTGGCCAGAGCCGGATTAACATTCCACATGCTGAATGAAATACCATTACAATGCTATTAATGTCCACAAAGAAAGCAGTATTTCCATCGAATGTCTGTGAAATATTTATGAAGGCGATCTGTATGTCCCTCATACTACACAAAGGGGGACGGGAGGCAGGAGGGGGAGGCGAGAGGCAGGAGCGGGCGGAGGGGGAGGCGAGAGGCAGGGGGTGAGTATGAGAGGATGGAGCCGGGGGAGGTGAAAGACAGGAGGGGGAGGCCAGAGGCAGGAGCGGGCAGAGGGGGGAGGCGAGAGGCAGAGGGGTGAGGATGAGAGGATGGAGCGAGTGGAGGGAGGCGAAAGGCAGGAGCGGGTGGAGGAGGAAGAGGCAGGAGCAGGCGGAGGAGGAGGAGGCGGCGAAAGGCAGGAGCGGGTGGAGGAGGAAGAGGCAGGAGCGGGCGGAGAGGGAGGCAAGAGGCACGATCGGGCAGAGGGGGAGTCGAGAGGCAGGAGCGGGCGGAGGGAAAGGCGAGAGGCAGGGGTTGAGGTGAGAAGCAGGAGTTGGCGGAGGGGGGGGTGAGAGGCAGGAGCAGGCGGAGAGGGAGGCAAGAGGCACGATCGGGCAGAGGGGGAGTCGAGAGGCAGGAGCGGGCCCATGGGGGGTAGGCGGCTTTCAAACTATACTTTACAGAAAAGCTCTGACAATTTTTCTTTACAGCCATTTCCTATTCATTATATGGATCCTAGATTCATGGACGTCCGTGTAGTCCTGACAGAACCCAAACTGGTGGATTATATTATGTTAAGGAACAGGAGGGATCTTATTATTGGCACTGACCATGCTGGATGGAGATACCTGACCCTGCCCAGCCTGCAGACACCAGGTTATTGAGCAGGAGGAGCTGGGCACAGTCATGTATGGCCTTGTCCGAAAGTGCCAGGATAACTTGTCATTTATTCATGTAAACCTCTACGCCAGTGTTTCTCAACTCCAGCCCTCAAGACCCACCAACAGGTCATGTTTTGTGGATATCTCATACCCACATACAGCTATAGCAGCTACTGGTGCACTGACTATAATTATATCACCTGTGAAATCCTCAAAACATGACTTGTTGGTGGGTCTTGAGGACTGGAGTTGAGAAACACTGCTCTACGCAGTCTGGGCCAAATAGTCAAGGGGGTGGTCCTACTCAGTGATGAACAACACTGTCTTTATACAATGGTAACTGTTGTTCACTAACCAATAGCACCGCCCACTTGACTACTTGGCCAAGAATGAGCAGAGATTTATATGTATGAATGACTCATTATTCCAAAACTTTGGGGGAGACTTATCAGGTAGTCTTATAGTAAGAATGTTATTTGTTGCCCATAGGAAAGCTGCGCTCCGGTTGCTATGTTAATGAGCTCTGATTGGTTGCTATGCACAGCCTTTCTCTTTTTCTCTGAGGGAATTATCGGACTTGAATTATCGGACAGGAAGATTCTCTTTGTTTCCCACAGCAACCAATCACAGCTCAGCTTTCAGTTCTCATATTGCTCTGGTAAAATGAAAGCTGAGCTGTGATTGGTTGCTGTGGGCAACAAGGCGAATCCTACTGTACAACAGAGCGATGAGTGAGCTCGGCTCTTCCCGTCCTATAACATGGCGCCTGCAGAGCGGACGCCATTATCAATGTGACAGGTGTTGACCCCGTACGCTGTAACTCTCTCCTATACGAGCTCACGTGATGTCGTAGATAGGAGGTCCAAGAACCATAATATGACCGTGATTTGCTCTTTCCTGTTCTCACAATGGTAAATCAATATGGTGAAGCTTAAAGTAACGGGGTCATATGGAAGAACCTCTGTGCAAGTGTTTAAAGTTTTAGTGGCATTTTAAAAAACTTTCGATATGGCATAGAGACAGGGTCTGTATCAGTACAGTCCCGCGAAGATCTGCCTTAGAACATGGGGACATGTAGGACCGCCATACTTGTACACCAGTCTTTATAAATTCCCTCCATAGACTAAATCCATACACCACTAACTTGCTTTCTGCTGTGGCTCCCGGCTCCCTGACGTCTCCCCACTCAGCTGGGAGCCACAGCAGCAAGGCCGGAGCACTGGGCCGCGGCAGGTTTAGGGTGACGGCGTTTTACGTACTCGCAGTAAAATGAAAAATCTGCAAAGGGAACGTAAACCTATTCAAACTGACACTACCGCGAATCGCATCGGATTTCGCAGTGTGAAATCCGATGCGATTCCAGTACGTGTGAACCCACCCTTGAAGTGTTTGCATATAGGTGTAATAAGCCATACATGTTAAGCCCAGGAGGTGGTCGGATTACATCCATTGAGATCAGAAAAGCCGTCTCTAGCACAGAACCATTATGTGCTTGTGATCAGGAGCCTTTACCCTATGGGGGCATGTGACGGTGAGGAAGGGGGGGGATGTGACTGAGGGAGGGGGCATGTGACGGTGAGGGAGGGGGGATGTGACTGAGGAAGGGGGGATGTGACTGAGGGAGGGGGGATGTGACTGAGGAAGGGGGGATGTGACTGAGGGAGGGGGGATGTGACCGTGAGGAAGGGGGCATGTGACTGAGGGAGGGGGGGATGTGACTGAGGAAGGGGGGATGTTACTGAGGGAGGGGGAATGTGACCGTGAGGAAGGGTGATGTGACTGAGGGAGGGGGGGATGTGACGGTGAGGGAGGGGGGGATGTGACGGTGAGGGAGGGGGAGATGTGACGCTGAGGAAGGGGGGATGTGACTGAGGGAGGGGGAATGTGACCGTGAGGAAGGGGGATGTGACTGAGGGAGGGGGGGATGTGACTGAGGGAGGGGGGGATGTGACTGAGGGAGGGGGGATGTGACGGTGAGGGAGGGGGGATGTGACGGTGAGGGAGGGGGGGATGTGACGCTGAGGAAGGGGGGATGTGACGCTGAGGAAGGGGGGATGTGACACTGAGGAAGGGGGGGATGTGACGCTGAGGAAGGGGGGATGTGACGGTGAGGGGGGGGGGGGAATGTGGCAGTGAGGCAGGGGGCTATGTGACAGGGAGGGGGGGCATGTGACCCTGAGGAAGGGGGGATGTGACGTGAGGAAGGGGGGGGATGTATGTGACCCTGAGGAAGGATGACATGTGTCAGTAAGGAACGGGTGTGTATGTGACGGTGAGGAGGGGGTTATGTGGCAGTCAGGAGGAGGGGGCTATGATGGTGTGGAAGGGGCTATGATGGTGAGGAGGGGGTTATGTGACGATGAGGAGGGGGCTATGATGGTGAGGAGGGGGTTATGTGACGATGAGGAGGGGGCTATGATGGTGAGGAGGGGGTTATGTGACGATGAGGAGGGGGCTATGATGGTGAGGAGGGGGTTATGTGACTGTGAGGAGGGGGTTATGTGACGATGAGGAGGGGGCTATGATGGTGAGGAGGGGGCTATGATGGTGAGGAGGTTATGTGACGGTGAGGAGTGGGGTATGATGGTGAGGAGGGGGTTATGTTACTGTGCGGAGGGGGTTATGTGATGCTGAGGAGGGGGTTATGTGACGGTGAGGAGGAGGGGGCTATGATCGTGAGGAGGGGGTTATGTGACGGTGAGGAGGGATTTTCTCTGCATGGCTGATGATTTTCCTGGCTGGTGCCCCCTATATATAGGAGTGTGGAGTTATCAGACATGTGACCCATCATATATATCACATAAGTGCAGAGTTTGCCTAATCTGGGCGCACACGGAGCGGCTGCCTGTTACGGCGATTATAGAGGCATGCTACTTATTGGGGATGGGATGACAAGTCAACGCTTGCTGCAACTTCCAAGACAATGCCCGAGTGTAGCTGGCAGCGTTGTGTGCGCACCCCGGTGTGTCGCTCCTGATTCTCGTTAATATTACAACGCCGGCGCGCAATATAACCTCAGGTGACTCCATTAATGCATTAATAATATTTTTGCCCCTTTTGAGATGTCGAGATAATAACGTGAACCTGTTATTATGGATTTAACCAGCAGAATAACAAGGACTGCAGCTGTTCTGAATGCCAGAAATTCTCAGGTTCCCCCCCAGCCCCGACTCCTAATGACCGGCATGACAATGCTAGGCCTCAGTGTATAAGGACAGCAATGGAGAGAACTCCGCTCACACTAAAAAAAAAAAGTTCAAGAGTTTAATGGTTTGTGAATGAATGAGAGAATCTCATTTTAGTCCTGTAATAAATAAATAAATACATAATAATAATAAATATATATATATATATATAGTAAATCCCTTATTCATGCCCGGGTGATCGCTACATCGTCTGGGCAGCCCGTAGGGGATAGTGGCAGTCTGCTGCCGCCGCTCTTATTCCACGGTGTGATGGCAGCAGATCGCTGCTATCACAGTCGTTTGTTTTTCAACATGTTTGAAACACAATCCACTGCAACGATCAGCCGACATGAACGATTTCAGCTGATCGTTGCCTTCTATTCCACAGGACGTGGAATAGGGCCATTAGGGGCACTGCGTCGCCTATACCATCTCTGTACTGAAGTGTACCGTCTCTACTGGGCGGCTGTACCGTCTCTACTGGGCGGCTGTACCGTCTCTACTGGGCGGCTGTACCATCTCTACTGGGCGGCTGTACCATCTCTACTAGGCGACTATACCATTTCTGTACTGGGCTATACCGCCTCTGTTTTATAGGGTTTCTAAGCTGTAGTCATCTGTCTAGCAGGAAATCTTAAGGAAATGTTGAATTGTCTACAGAAATTAGTTTTGAATCCTTACATTACCTTATACAAGTTGCTAGGGACCCGTTATGTAACGTTAGCTGTGTAGTAATGGCGGCAGCTTGTATGAGGGCGCAGAGCTGTGTTACTACTGTATGGTGCATGGCCTCTAGGAGACAATATGTCTGTGATACATCACGCTGTAAGGCAATAAACCTGCATGCACCTTGGGACACAGCGGTGGCGGTATTGTGGATCTGGTAGCCCCCGGATCAGTGATAGCGTCACCTGCATGGCCCCCGGGGGGTAGGATGCCGGTGTCCCTCCCGTCTCCCCCCTCCTCATCCATATAACACTCACTCCTCTGCCTCCTAACCTCTGTCTCTTTTCTCTCTGGCCAGGGGCCTGACGCTTTTGCTTCTTCTCCTGGAATAATCCGTTTCCTTCCTTATAGCTGTCTTGTCTTGACTGACTTCTGTTTACAGAAATTGTAAACCAATTGAATGCCTTGAGCAACTTACATGAAGATCAAGATGACTCCATAAAGCGAGCGCACATGCCTGCAGCTAAGCCATCCAGTCCTCATGAAGGTCTTTGGTCTTTGCTATTTTTTTCATCCTGTCCATGTCTGCTTTCCCTCATCCTGCTGGCCATGTATGCCGCCATCTTGTGTTATTGTGGCCTTACTCCATTGCTGTCTGTCATCATCTGTAGTAAAACCAGCGAGGTGGAGGACTGGGGGGCGGAGGATGGTATATGTCACTGATATTAGGAGGATATAAAAGATTTGATTACTGAAAGGGATCCTGATACATTGAACATTGTGTACTTATCAGCTGCTGTATGTCCTGCAGGAAGTGGTGTATTCTCTCCAGTCTGACACAGTGCTCTCTGCTGCCACCTCTGTCCATGTCAGGAACTGTCCAGAGCAGGAGAGGTTTTCTATGGGGATTTGCTGCTGCTCTGGACAGATCCTGACATGGACAGAGGTGGCAGCAGAGAGCACAGTGTCAGACTGGAGAGAATACACCACTTCCTGTAGGTCATACAGCAGCTGATAAGTACAGGAAGACTGGAGATTTTTTAATAGATATAAATTACAAATCTGTATAACTTTCTGGCACCAGTTGATTTGAAAGAAAAGGTTTTGGCCAGAGTAAGCCTTTAAATGAAATGGATTTAAAGCTACTACTGTGACTGTGTTACAAAACTTGTGTGAAAACCACTTTCACGACTTCCAGCCACGCTTCACACCTCCATGTGAAAACCGGCTGCCCTCTGACCTACTTCATTACTTGTACGGTTGCTATATCTCTTACACTTTACAGTTTCTACTTTTTATGTGGAAATGTTGGGTTTGCTACATAGATACAGACGCCCATTGAACGCCCCTGTAGTTGCTGCCCTCCGCTATGCCAGCATGACCGCTTTTTTTATAGAAATGTGTCTGTTTTAATTTTGTCTTTATTTTTGCACGTCTGTATACACCCAGTGTGTTGTAGCCGCCATCTTTATTCTTTAGTGGTGTAAATCTTTCCTTATCTGTTCTAGAGCTTATTAACAAGTTAAACTTTCTGGATGAAGAGGAGCAGGATCTGATGAACTCCGGATCAAACCCCTTTGAAAGTTCTGACACGACAGAACTAAATCCCTTTGGAGACCCAGACATGGAAGGTAATAGTGGGGATTGTAACCCCGGAGGAATAGCGATAGAGTTGCTGTCACTTGGGCTGCATATTGGACAATTGGTCTTTGTATGGGTATTTTTACACCTAGAGATAAATTAAAGAGACAGTATCGTCAGAAAATGACTCATTGTATAAATAATGGGGGAGATTTATCAAACATGGTGTAAAGTGAAACTGGCTCAGTCGTCCCCGGCAACCAATCAGATTCCACCTTTCATTTTACAAAGAGTCTGTGAAGAATGAAAGGTGGAATCTGATTGGTTGCTAGGGGCAACTGAGCCAGTTTCACTTTACACCATGTTTAATAAATCTCCCACAATGTTTTTATTTTAAACATATTTTTAAAGAATTTTTGGTGACATTTTTGCTAATTTTTTAAATTTTTCTATCTATATTACAAAATAATCCTGATATCCTGCAGTTCTCATTCTCACCACTGGGGCTAAAACTAAGCTGAGACTTCCTGTTGTGTCTGTGGGGATAAGAGGAGGCTGCTGTAAAGTGATCTGTACAGCATTGCAGCGTCATGTGACACCAGTAGATAGAGGAGACAATAGCAGCTCCCTGTGGAATGACCTCATCACAGGTCACAGAGCGCGCTCAGTAATGTCTCACATTCATCTCAAGGGGATATAGTCTGTCTATTGTCATCTTTGTCCATGAGTCTGGCTGTAAAGTATGTCACTAAATGCTGTTAAGAACAGCCCAGGCAATATTGCCGCCCCCATAACTATGTACAAAACGTGGTATAAATAAAATCACAGTCATAAAATAGAAACAGATTAGAATAAAAGAACAAGTTTTAGTATCTGACTCTAATCATTACAGAAAATGTAGGTGACACCTTCCCTTTAAACGATTGCTGAGCAAACGACAAACAAGAAATTTTCCTTTAAAATGATAGGTGTTTAGACGAAAAGATAAATCCCTAAGAAAAGCGCTTTGTGTAACTGGATTTAAAGGAGCAGTGCACTTTTTTTATTTCCTCCTCTGCTGCAGGCTGATATATGTACACTTATCATTGGCGATTGGTTCCAACGGAGTGGTTTCATTACGGTGGTACGACTCTGTTCGGGTCCCGCTGGCGGTGATGTCACAGCTCTTCTTACCCCTCTTCTTTACCCATTGATTTTGAAAAACCGCCAGCTAACCCGTAGCTAATGAGCAGAGGTCACATGGTCCTCTCCTAGCCCCCTGGCTAACAGTTGATGTTGCTGGCTAGTTGGACCTTAAAGGGGGAGGGCTTTTTTCACTATGATCGGGGAGGGGGTGGATGTAAGCAATAATGTCCAGTTACCTCCCTGGTTCCAGTGCTGGGTCACGCATCTCACTGCTCCGGTCTTTGGTCCCCGGCAGCTTCCTGGTCTATGAAGGGGCTTGAGATGGGACTTTCCAAGCCCACTCTGCCATTCAGCGGCTGTAGCAGATTACCACCTCTGCCACTGAATTGCTGAGTGGGCTTAAAGTGTCACATTTCAAGCAACATCGGGGACCCAAGACCGGAGCAGCGTTTTGCGAGACCCAGCGCTGGGACCAGGGAGGTAAGTGAACATCATTGCTTTCATCCACCCCCTCCCCGGCCATGGTTAAAAAAAGCCCTCCTGTCCGGAGTACCCCTTTAAATGTAGAATAATATGACATTTGGGATGAAACTGGATTTTTTTACTGAGTGTCTTGTCTAGCTGTTGCAGAACCACAGCTCCCATCATGCCTTTTGGCTGTCGGAATGCTGGACGTTGTACTGTACGGCCATAGCTTTGGAACAATATATGTGACTGTATTTTTCTTTCTAGACACAACTGTAGAGAAATCACCTTTAAAAGTGGAGGAGCCTTTTGATGATTATAACCCCTTTAAGGACCCAGAGCCCGAGACTTACCGAAACCCGTTTGATGAGCCGGATCCGGGGCCCGACCTGGCTATTGAACTTCATAAAGAATCCCCACCGCAGCCAGCAAAGAGGAAGAATGCCAGACCTGTGGATATGACCAAATACCTCTACGCTAACAAAGCCCGGCAGGAAGAGGATGAGCTCGATGAGTGAGTGGAATCTATACACCTTTTATAGGAACCCATGAATTTAAGCTTTCACTATATAAGCAGAACTTTTCCTTAAAACAACACGGCAAGCCTAGATAGTGTGTCTGACAATAAAACGTTTGATAGCAGGGGGGGAAACGCAGACGTTAAGCCACCTGACAGGCACAGGTCTTCTTGAAATGTTGCTGTACACATTGGAAAGATGCCACAATTCAATAAACCAACAAGAGACACTTCAATTCACAAAAACAGAGTGCTTTGTACCCCCTATGTTAACACGACACCTACACATAACATGACGCAGGGTAAGCTTGGCATAGATAGAAGAGAGTTATCTACAACAGTTCTTACCCATAGATAACCGTGCAGAATGAATATCATACCTAAGAGGAGACTGCTGGGATGTGACCCTTGGAGGGGTTATCCGATCAGGTAACTACATGTTCTATTATCCCCCCTCCTGGAGACTAATAATCCATACTTGTTACCTTAAATCTCCTCCCCAAGTTCTGAGTCTGCTGCCTTCTACTCAAGACACAGAAAACTGCGTGCTAGCTGTTCTCTCTGTCCTGCTTTAATATCCCTCTTCCCTTCGGGGATACTGATGTTAACACCGCCACTGTCTGTCTGTTTGTGCACTCTGTAATGCTGGGAGCGCTAATCACAGTGAGGTCAGAAACTTGAATGCAGAGACAGCTGACCGGCATCACAGAACGCAGAGACAGCTGGCCGTACAGTTTTTTGTGTCTTGAGCAGAAGGCAGCAGACTCAGAACTGGAGAAGGGGACTTATAAGGTAATAAGAAGTTTGGAGCAGATTGTTAGTCTCCAGAAGGGAAGATGATTCGACATGTATTTTACTTGAAGGGGAATTTCACCCAAAAAATGTGGGTTTTCTCGATAAACAACCCCCCTTGAAAACCATGAGGAACTGATATGAAAGTATATTGGACAATAACTTTTCTGTTTTCTGCTACAAAAACCTTTTATTTGCTGAAACTGTAATGCCCCTTTCAACAAATCCCATCAGTTTCCTTAGTTATTGTGCAGGCACTAAGCAGCGATTCACTATAGGGCACGACCATGACGGGATGGCAGGGAATCCGCTCCCTTCCTTGTAATTTGCATCACGGAGGCTTATGAAGCTTGTGGAGCCAATTCTGGGACCTAGAACAATAAGTCCTTTTTTATTTGCTATTGTAAGAGGCTGCTGGTTGCCGTATAGCGGCCGATGCTCTTTAATTATCCGGGATTTTACACAGTAACAGTTGATTTTAGTATTAATATAAAATACAGGGTGTGCGACGCTTCACGTTAATGATATCATTCAGCTACATAATTGCGGGTAAATTTTTTAATCTGTCACTTTATGTGAGAATTTATGTTGCAGTAATTATAGTGTTAAAAAAACAATTAAATGTCCGCGCTGTTAATGGGTACAGGTTGGTGTCTCATGCCCGTCTCTAGGCCCCGACACCAATGTATGAGGCGTCAAGTGGAATAGTCTAATACAGCTGTATTTCTATCTACCCTGCTTCCCTATAGATAAGACCTAGTGGAGGTTTTGCTGAATTGCTAAATATAAGGCCTTCCCCGAAAGTAAGACCAAGCAAAGTGTTTGTTCGGAGGCATGTCTGCCAAACAGAACACCAGGGCATGCAGCTGCGACTCCTTTGAGCCCGCCGCCGTTGTCCCCTACCTTCACCGGTAGCAAAACGGTACCTCCGTTGCAAAGCAGCTGCATGCAGGACATGAAGACCGTCACCTGCCGCCAACTCCGATGTTCCGTTCTGCGGCCGTCACTTGTACATTTGCAGGCAAGGCATCAATAGGCCTGCCGCCATCCCCACTGTCCCCTACCGCCAGATGTAGACCTGAAATCAATCTGCCATCATCCTAACACCTGCTGCCATACCATACGCTCTGTCCCTGCTGTGCTGTACAATTGTGTTGTGGTGACCTCCCCTGGTGGCCAGAAGCCGCCATACCATACGCTGTCCCTGCTGTGCTGTACAATTGTGTTGTGGTGACCTCCCCTGGTGGCCGGAAGCCGCCATACCGTAATGTACACAACAATATTATTTTATACCATTTTTCAGCATGTACAACATTTGGGTTTACATCACGTCTTGTGCCTCCAAAACAGAAATAAAAATCAGTCTCCGACATAGCTGACTAATGCTCCGGCCATTGAAGTGAACGGGGCCTGTTCAGATCCCAGCACAGATATGTTGGCAGCTGATTTTCATACTTGTCTCCGTGCATCATGGGCCTGAAGCATAATGTGACCTGACCTTCCCCATCCCCCCCCCCCCCCCAATCCTGGCTGTGTATTCTCTGCTTCTTATCCTGTTACCACCACCACCACTCCAAAAAATAAAAAAATTAGAATGTTGTATGGAAATGTATCGAAAAAAGAAAATCTCCGGCAGGATTACAATGTCACTTCTGTAATAACGCTGGAGGCAGAGAACAAAGACTCAAGTCATTGAAGGTAGCTGATAAGAACGCCACACCTCCTCACCCCTCCTGCACATTGCACAGGTCATTGAGCATGCCCACAACACTGTCCCAGAGAAGGCAATAGGCCACTCTTCTGATGAGTTTTTCTCCCTTTAATGCTAATTTCTGGAACATAACTTAACACTTGACACTTTGTTATCCTGGTCCTACGGCCGCCATCTTTATACCCCCGCTTTATCATGGGCCCATTGTCCACTTTGTGTGATGATATTCTCAATACTAATATATTGTAGTCTGCGACTTATTGAGATTTGATTATGTAAAACTGAAGTGGTCTCGTTCCCTTTGTGAGAGTCCTTACGTCTGAGTAAGATGTTCATCGCTGGTTTGACTCTTAAACTAACTCGATTTGCGACACCTCAGAACTGGCTGCGGCCCTGCCGAAATCCAATACTCTTCACATACTCCTGATTGCATTAAGGTTTTAGTGGGAAGGCACAGGTTGTGGAGGGGTGAAAAAAATAATACATTTGATGGATTACAACCTCTCAGTCAGGAAAATTTCTATTCCCCATTTCCAAATTGCTCCATTTGTTATTTGTCCGGTGATTTTTTTTCCCATTAGCCATATTAGCCTCTGTGCTCTCGGCTTTTCAGTCTAATGCAAATAGGCTTTTTAATTTACTGACGGGAAAGCAGGTCGCAGCCTTAATGTCTCACAATTAGATTTGCCGCAGCCTTAATAATAAGATGCCGGCTCCCGTATTATATCGAGCCTTTCTAGAAGCGTGCCGCACGCTTGTGTTCATTTACAAGTGATTATGTCATAAATAGGTTTCTATCTTAGGATTATTATTGGTGTATATTGTATAGTTTATAGCGGGATGAGGAGGAGTATCTGCCTGACATTATATATAGACAGGCCCGATGTAAGTGGGAAAGCCTTAAAGGGAAGGTGTCATCAGAAAATTACTACTTGTATAAATAATGTTTTTATGGTTAACGGATCCTTAAAGAATTTTTTGTGAAATTTTTTTCTAATTTTCTATTTTTCTATCGATATTCTAAAAGAATCCTGATATCTTGCAGTTCACTCTCACCACTGGGGCTAAAACTAAGCTAAAACTTCCTGTTGTGTCTGTGGTGATAAGAGGAGGCTGCAGTAAAGTGATCTGTGCAGCATTGCAGCGTCATGTGACACCAGTAGATAGAGGAGACAATAGCAGCTCCCTGTGGAATGACCTCTTCACAGGTCTCAGAGCGCGCTTAGTATTGTTTACCAATAATCTCAAGGGGACAGAGTCTGTGTATTGTTGTCTATGTCCATGAGTCTTGCTGTAAATCATATCACAAAGTGCTGTTAAAAGCTGCTCAGGCAAAATGGACGCCCCCATAACAATGTAGAAAAATGACGTTTAAAAAATTGTCAGAAAATTTAAAGTTTTAGTACCTGATGCTAATCAGTAAAAGAAAATGTAGGTGACACATTCCCTTTAATAGAGAAGTACTGAGGCGATGTCGTGCTGTAGTGTGATGCCGAGCTGCAGGTTGTTGGTATCTTGCGACTTGTTGCATATCAAATCTGAACCTTTAATTCTTACAATAAGTTCTCTATTAAGTGTGCAAAATGTATATAACATCTGGCTACATGTACAAGGGCACCTTGTATGCTACAAAAATCTTCAGAAGGAGCAAAATGCCATCTACAAAAATACAAACCAATGATGGACACTTACATTCGCCTTCATGCAACTTTCACATACTTTATTGCTAAGAGGAAGGGATAGAAGTGATCAGCTGAGCAGTGTGCCATCGTTGGTTATCGGCAGGCCTCTGATCAGCTGTAGGGGGGGATGGCAGGCCTCTGATCAGCTGTAGGGAGGATGGCAGGCCTCTGATCAGCTGTAGGGGGGGATGGCAGGCCTCTGATCAGCTGTAGGGGAGGATGGCAGGCCTCTGATCAGATGTAGGGGAGGATGGCAGGCCTCTGATCAGCTGCAGGGGGGATGGCAGGCCTCTGATCAGCTGTAAGGGAGGATGGCAGGCCTCTGATCAGCTGTAGGGGAGGATGGCAGGCCTCTGATCAGCTGTAGGGGGGATGGCAGGCCTCTGATCAGCTGTAAGGGAGGATGGCAGGCCTCTGATCAGATGTAGGGGAGGATGGCAGGCCTCTGATCAGCTGTAGGGGAGGATGGCAGGCCTCTGATCAGCTGTAGGGGGGATGGCAGGCCTCTGATCAGCTGTAGGGGGGATGGCAGGCCTCTGATCAGCTGCAGGGGGGATGGCAGGCCTCTGATCAGCTGTAGGGGGGATGGCAGGCCTCTGATCAGCTGCAGGGGGGATGGCAGGCCTCTGATCAGCTGTAAGGGAGGATGGCAGGCCTCTGATCAGCTGTAGGGGGGGGATGGCAGGCCTCTGATCAGCTGTAGGGGGGATGGCAGGCCTCTGATCAGCTGTAGGGGGGGATGTCAGGCCTCTGATCAGCTGTAAGGGAGGATGGCAGGCCTCTGATCAGATGTAGGGGAGGATGGCAGGCCTCTGATCAGCTGCAGGGGGGATGGCAGGCCTCTGATCAGCTGTAGGGGGGATGGCAGGCCTCTGATCAGCTGTAGGGGGGATGGCAGGCCTCTGATCAGCTGTAAGGGAGGATGGCAGGCCTCTGATCAGCTGTAGGGGAGGATGGCAGGCCTCTGATCAGCTGTAGGGGAGGATGGCAGGCCTCTGATCAGCTGTAGGGGGGATGGCAGGCCTCTGATCAGCTGTAAGGGAGGATGGCAGGCCTCTGATCAGCTGCAGGGGGGGATGGCAGGCCTCTGATCAGCTGCAGGGGGGATGGCAGGCCTCTGATCAGCTGTAGGGGGGATAGCGAGCCTCTGATCAGCTGTAGGGGGGGATGGCGGGCCTCTGATCAGCTGTAGGGGGGGATGGCGGGCCTCTGATCAGCTGTAGGGGAGGATGGCAGGCCTCTGATCAGCTGTAAGGGAGGATGGCAGGCCTCTGATCAGCTGCAGGGGGGGATGGCAGGCCTCTGATCAGCTGTAGGGGGGATGGCAGGCCTCTGATCAGCTGTAGGGGGGATGGCAGGCCTCTGATCAGCTGTAGGGGAGGATGGCAGGCCTCTGATCAGCTGTAAGGGAGGATGGCAGGCCTCTGATCAGCTGTAGGGGGGGATGGCAGGCCTCTGATCAGCTGTAGGGGAGGATGGCAGGCCTCTGATCAGCTGTAAGGGAGGATGGCAGGCCTCTGATCAGCTGTAAGGGAGGATGGCAGGCCTCTGATCAGATGTAGGGGGGGATGGCAGGCCTCTGATCAGCTGTAGGGGAGGATGGCAGGCCTCTGATCAGCTGTAGGGGGGGGGGATGGCAGGCCTCTGATCAGCTGTAGGGGGGGGATGGCAGGCCTCTGATCAGCTGTAGGGGGGGATGGCAGGCCTCTGATCAGCTGTAGGGGGGATGGCAGGCCTCTGATCAGCTGCAGGGGGAGATGGCAGGCCTCTGATCAGCTGTAGGGGAGGATGGCAGGCCTCTGATCAGCTGTAGGGGAGGATGGCAGGCCTCTGATCAGCTGTAGGGAGGATGGCAGGCCTCTGATCAGCTGTAGGGGAGGATGGCAGGCCTCTGATCAGCTGTAGGGGAGGATGGCAGGCCTCTGATCAGCTGTAGGGGGGGGGATGGCAGGCCTCTGATCAGCTGTAGGGGGGGGGATGGCAGGCCTCTGATCAGCTGTAGGGGGGGATGGCAGGCCTCTGATCAGCTGTAGGGGGGATGGCAGGCCTCTGATCAGCTGTAGGGGAGGATGGCAGGCCTCTGATCAGCTGTAGGGGGGGATGGCAGGCCTCTGATCAGCTGTAGGGGGGATGGCAGGCCTCTGATCAGCTGTAGGGGGGATGGCAGGCCTCTGATCAGCTGTGGGGGGGATAGCGAGCCTCTGATCAGCTGTAGGGGGGGATGGCAGGCCTCTGATCAGCTGCAGGGGGAGATGGCAGGCCTCTGGTCAGCTGTAGGGGGGGGGATGGCAGGCCTCTGATCAGCTGTGTGTGTGTCGGGGGGGCGGGCGGTCTTAGTGATTTGCCTAGAAACCAGCAGACGCACTAAAACAAACACTCATCACCTTATAACTCATAAGGTGTTTCTTATTCTCACAGTTATTCACCATGAATCCTTTTTAATTAAATCCCATGTGAAGCCTATAAAATAGATATTATATGGGATAGAAGAGAAAATAGAAAATAGTCATAAATGGCCTAATCTGATAATTGGGCTGGGAAAACAACAAGCATGTAAGCAAGCGAAGGCAGATGTTACACCAGAGCCACGTACAATGGGAGAGACCTGTGCAGCCTAACCGCACGCTCTACCTACAGATCATCAGCTTATGGCTGACCCAAAATGTGGGCAATGCCCCCTGTATGGTGAATGCTCTTTGTATGATGCATGCCCCCATGTGGTGAATGCCCTCTATGTGGTTAATGCTCTCTATGTGGTATATGCTCTACTGTATAGTGAATGCCCTCTATGTGATGAATTCCCCCTATATGGTAAATGCTCTGTATATGGTGAGTGCCCCCTATATGGTGAGTGCCCCCTATATGGTGAGTGCCCCCTATATGTTGAATGGTCTGTATATGGTGAGTGCCCCTTATATGGTCAATGCTCTATATATGGTGAGTGCCCCCTATATGGTGAATGGTCTGTATATGGTGAGTGCCCCCTGTATGGTGAGTGCCCCCTATATGGTGAATGCTCTGTATATGGTGAGTGCCCCCTGTATGGTGAGTGCCCCCTATATGGTGAATGCTCTGTATATGGTGAGTGCCCCCTATATGGTGAATGCTCTGTATGTGGTTAGTTCCCCATATATGGTGAATGCTCTGTATATGGTAAATGGTCTGTACATGGTGAATGCTCTATATATGGTGAGTGCCCCCTATATGGTGAATGCTCTATATATGGTGAGTGCCCCCTATATGGTGAATGCTCTATATATGGTGAGTGCCCCCTATATGGTAAATGGTCTGTATATGGTGAGTGCCCCCTATATGGTGAATGCTCTATATATGGTGAGTGCCCCCTATATGGTGAATGCTCGCTATGTGGTTAATGCTCTACTATATAGTAAATGCCCTCTATGTGATGAATTCCCCCTATATGGTAAATGGTCTGTATATGGTGAGTGCCCCCTATATGGTGAATGCTCTGTATATGGTGAGTGCCCCCTATATGGTAAATGGTCTGTATATGGTGAGTGCCCCCTATATGGTGAATGGTCTGTATATGGTGAGTGCCCCATATATGGTGAATGGTCTGTATATGGTGAGTGCCCCATATATGGTGAATGGTCTGTATATGGTGAGTGCCCCCTATATGGTGAATGGTCTGTATATGGTGAGTGCCCCCTATATGGTGAATGGTCTGTATATGGTGAATGCCCCTTATATGGTGAATTCTCTGTACAGTAATACCTCGGTTTTCGAACGCTTTGGAACTCTAACTGCTTGGTATTCGAACGAAAATTTACCCAGAAGTAGTGTTTGGAATTTTAACTTTGCTCGGTTTTCGAATGTTTTTGCGAGCGTGGATGGTGGGTTGTACCTGGCGAGTTAAGCAGTGGTCGGGCTTCACATACAGTACAGTGCTGTATAAGACTGCTGGAGTGCATATACAGTGCAGTAGTAGTACAGGCAGTGCACCACCATCTCCCATACATTACAGTGCTTGGATGGGGCGGACGCTATACAGTAAAGGATGGGTGAGGAGTTGGTGACTACTGGACTATAATTGCTGGTTCTGATGAACATTTCTTATGTTTAATGTCCTGTACAGTATATAGTGCTGTGCTGTACTGTACTGTAGTGATTATACGGAGCACTTATCAGTGTAATAAATGAGTATTGTAGGCAATTATTGGTGGCTGCTGGAACCAATTAATCACATTTACATTATTTCCTACACTGCTCGGTTTTCAAACTGCTCGGTTCTCAAACTGCCTTCCGGAACCAATTAAGTTCGAGAACCGAGGTACCACTGTATATGGTGAGTGGCCCCTGTATGGTGAATGCTCTATATATGGTGAGTACCCCCTATATAGTGAATGCTCTATATATGGTGAGTGCCCCCTATATGGTAAATGGTCTTTATATGGTGAGTGCCCCCTATATGGTGAATGCTCTATATATGGTGAGTGCCCCCTATATGGTAAATGGTCTTTATATGGTGAGTGCCCCCTATATGGTGAATGGTCTGTATATGGTGAATGCCCCTTATATGGTCAATGCTCTATATATGGTGAGTGCCCCCTATATGGTGAGTGCTCTGTATATGGTGAGTGCCCCCTATATGCTGAATGCTCTTTATATGGTGAGTGCCCCCTATATGGTGAATGCTCTGTATGTGGTTAGTTCCCCATATATGGTGAATGGTCTGTATATGGTGAGTGCCCCCTATATGGTGAGTGCTCTGTATATGGTGAGTGCCCCCTATATGGTGAGTGCTCTGTATATGGTGAGTGCCCCCTATATGGTGAATGCTCTCTATCTATGTCTCTTTGTATCTTGTTTTAGCTGAGAAGCCACTGGCAGAATTATTAGTGTAAAGGTCTATTATTAATATTCGTCTCTTTGTGTTTTCAGTTTTTGTTGTCTTTTGTTGTTCTCTGCAGTTTTTATGGGTTGTTGGTGTTTGTGGATTATGTAGAATCCTGCGCCTGTGCCCTTCTCTCTCTCCTTGAGCGTCTACTCGCTGACCTACAGTGACAGATAGCAGTAGTCCTGACTCTCAGCCAAGTTCTATTCTAGGTGGATAAGAGGGATGGAGGGCACAGGAGCCCAGACTACTATCTTTTCACGCTTCCCTGCTCCTCATTCTGAAACATATTGTAGAATTTAACCAGAAGACAGAAGAGATGCATAAAACGCACACATGCATTTAATATTGATAACAATGGCCAATATTTATCTGTCTGTCTCCAGCAACCAATCAGAGCTCAGCTTACATATCTCAACTAGCTCTGGTAAAATGAAAGCTGAGCTCTGATTGGTTGGTGTGGGCCCTGCAGCCCTGTAATTTATAGGGCAGTCAGTCAGTTTACATTAGTGGATCCTCTTTAGCTTCCAGGTTTTCTCAGGCTCTGTCCTTCTGCACATGGCAGTAGCTAATCCCCCACCTCACCTCCTGTGTTTTGTCCTGGGTCTCTGTTACTAGAGACAGATTTCCCCTAACAACAGGTAGTGAACAGCAGACTTCAAAGAAGGGAGACTTGTAGTTTTTAGTGAATTTCTCTGCTAGGCTTATCACATAGGCTTCTCTTCCCTCTTGTCAATGAACAAGGATAGTTAATAGAATCTCCTCCATCTATTGGCTCAGGATGTGGGTGCATGATTGCTAAACCAGAATCCTTCTATATCAACAGAAAAGTCCTTGAAAAACACTGGCTACTACTCATACCTTGGAATAGCAAGAAAGTCGTCCTCTGTTAGATTTCACTCCCTTCTCCTGGTGGTTCTCAGTAAACCATAGATCATACACATAAAACATTCTGCATCCAGCAAGAATAATGTTCTCGGCACTCACCGGTGGATAAAACGTCAATTATTATTTACATCAAAAAGGCTGAGAAGGCCAGGAGGAAGCGCATAATATAGCCTGAAACGGTCAATGCCCACTGTCCGCGTCGGTTTCTGGTTCAGCCCTTTTGGTGTAAATAATAAAGTTTGTCGTTTTATCCAACGGTGAGTGCCGAGAACATTCCTCTTTCCAGATGCAGAATCATTCAATGCACCCACAAATGTAAGATAAAGGCAGCTAACTCTGAGATGATCAGTGATGCGGTGGACCAGTTCTATAGACGATGCACCCGAGAATATCAGACAGTGTCATCCAGTAAGTGGCCAAAAAACAAAGAACACAAGTTGTTCTCTGTAATTCCTGTCTATATAAACCTCACCCTCTCATCCTCATTCAGTGTCTCATAAAAGGTGTGCCGCCTGTACCAAAAAGCCATATTGGAATTGGGCACTGAGGGGGAAGACAGACTCTGAACACACACAGGTTTCTGTTACATTAAATATCCATTGGTGGAAATGTGAACGCTTCCTTTAAAGAGGGAGTTCACCCAAATAAACTTCTTTTAAAATCAACTGGTTTCAGAAAGTGCCACAGATTTGTATTTTACTTTTATTAAAAAAAAAAAAATCTCCAGTCTTCCAGTACTTGTAAGTTGCTGTATGTTCTGCAGGAGGTGGTGTATTCTCTCCAGTCTGACACAGTGCTCTCTGCTGCCACCTCTGTCCATGTCATGAACTGTCCAGAGCAGCAGCAAATCCCCATAGAAAACCTCTCCTGCTCTCCAGACTGGAGAGAATACACCACTTCCTGCAGGACATACAGCAGCTGACAGGTACTGGAAGACTGAAGATTTTTTTTAATGGAAGTATATTACAAATTTACCAATTGATTTGAAAGAAAACATTTTTTTGGTGAACAACCCCTTTAATAAATAATAAAACAGAAATTACCCAGGAATTGTAGTGAATGCAGGGACACTTACAAAGCAAAGAACATGTTAAGCTTATTCTTTAATTTAAAAAAATGTAAAAGTTTTTTGTTGTACCTTTTCATAAATTTTCAAGCTTTCTCTGTTGGCTAGCAGATATAACTCTGTCCTGGTCATGTGATGGACGCCCGGGTGAATGGCCGGGCATCTGTGGAGTAAATCTACGCTGTTTCTTAGTGGACTCAACTTCTTGTTTTTATTCTGTTTGCATGAATAGGTCAAACCCATTCTATGAACCAAAAGAGAGTGCGGACACGGCCCGGTCACGGCCTGGGAAAGAGTCTGACCTGGAGAAGAAGATGAAGAGGAAGGCGCCGGCCCCCCCAGCACCTACACCAAAGAAAGAGGAAACTCCACGCACCCCCCTTTCTGTCCCTGCAGGCAAGGAGCTCTCCTCTTCCCCTAAGGTATACTTTAGTTTTTTCTTACATGTCCTCTATTTGTTAAAGGGGTATTCAACCCAAACATAACTTTTGATATGTTGCTGCCCATGGTGAGACTAAGAATTCAAACCATACTTATTATCTATTCAGTCTCCTTCCCCCAGTTCTCAGATGCTGCTTTCTTCTAAAGACACAAAAATCTGTGTGTGAGCTTTTCTCTCCCCCTCCCCCTCCACCCCCCCTTCTGAGACAGCTGATGTAAACAAGTGTCTAGCAGGCTTTATTTGCAACGTTGTAGCTTCTTTGTAATGCTGGGAGGGTTATTCTGAGGTCAAGTTGCTGATGAACTCACTGTGATTAATTGGCACGGTGTTACAAAGAATCTAGAATGTTGCAGATATAGCCTGCCAGGGACTTGTTTACATCAGCTGTCTAAGAAGGGAGGGAGGGGGGAGGAGGGAGAGATAGAGAGAAAAAGTCCCATACAGATTTTTGTGTCTTTAGCAGAAAGCAGCAGCTGAGAACTGGTGGAAGGAGACTGAATAGATAATAACAAGTATGGCAGGAATTGTTAGTTTCACCATGGACAGCAACATATCAAAAGTTATGTATGAATGGAATACCCCTTTAATACACAGTATAATGAATGTGATATCAATTTAGTTGAGGGAGGGTTGTCCTTAAATCATTTTCACATGAAAAGTCCTGAAATGCAGAAATAAATGCTTGTTATGCTTTTTGTTGCCTCCTGTGCTACTGCTGGGGCAGGCTGTAGACAGAATCCGTCTCCTTCCTCCTCTGGCATCTGACAGTGTAGGTGGCACTTTACAATCCTTACACGCTGATAAGCAGTCTGTACGGCCATGTTCCTGCAGAGACGCTGCTCCTTCCTTTACAAGCAGAAAGCTCAGGCTCTTGGCTCCCCTGTGTAGAACAGAGAATCACTGCAGAGACCTGGCTGTGGGACCAGTGACTGAGCATGTGTGTCCACCAGCACTCAGCTCAGGAGGTGGACATGCACCATATTATACACTCTGGACACTAGGTGGTGTCATACTATCACGGTATATGCCATATGCCAACTATTGTTTCTTCCTTCTGATGTATTTTCTATGGTGTTCTGGTAAGTGATCTGTAAGTGATGATGTTACTGAGACCCCCCCCCCTCCTCAGGTCGCCTTCATCTGTAGTTATAGGTTGTTATCAATCTCCGTCAAAAGGGAAAATCTTGAGGATTGCTGCTTTTCTGTGTAAAGCTTAAATAAGCTCTCTATTTCCATATCCCTCCCTCTGTCTGGATTGGTGTCCCTGCAACGTGGAGAAACAGTCAATCATTTCGGACCCTCTTTTAGAACAGTACTAAATAATTATAGTAATAATAAAGCAAAACACAGAACTTGTTCTTCTCAATAAACCATTGGCCCTGAGTTATAAAATGTCGCCCCCCCCCCCCCCCCCCCAGTCACTGTTCAGGGTTGTTCACCTTAAATCTGCGCATTGAAAACGTCTTCCTACATGTTGGCTGCTGCTCAGTGTTTTCTGTTACTCCAGTAGGTGGCGCCCTAGTGCTGTGATACAAGTCATATATAGAAATCTAGGTAGGATGAGCGGCGGCAGGACGTATTGTTACACGGGGAATGTAACCTGCACATAAATACATGGAACCGAGATGGAAAGTAAATGATTGAATAGAGAGAGCAGCTTTACCTTCCCTAAACACCTCACATCTTACTGAAAGTGTCGGGGTAAAGTTTAGTGTCATCGTTGCAGGTTTGGTGGTAAATGTTGGGGTAAGGTTTGCCTCCTCTATATACAGTATTAGCGAGAAGCAGAGAAATGGCTATGGCAGGGGGTGCCCAATCAGTGTTATCATAGGGAATCTGCTGATCATACCCCGCGAATGTCTGACAGAGCCTCATTTTCAAATCATTGATTAATTAAAATGTTTATTGATTGGACAATACGTTTGTTATGTTATCATCTCGTTCTTTACCATGTATACTGCTGTTGGGGTTATATAATCTCTCTCTATACCACGTATACTGCTGTTGGGGTTATATAATCTCTATACCGCATATACTGCTGTTGGCCCACAATTACATCTGTTTTTTTCCTTAAAACGAATACGTTAAACGGACTGCTAAAATGCAGTGTGAACCAGGCCCAAGCCTTTATACAAGTCCAAGTTTAATAATCCAATATTATGAGGCTCCAGATGGGTGATTTGATGGATGTCACTATAGCTTTAGACGCCATAGACGCTGCCATGGGGCCCACTGTTTGGAGCCACCATCACAGATACTGTTAATGGTAGAAATAGTGTGGCCTATTTTTGTTCCCCAAAATGTCCTACCCCTTGAGGAGTCAGTGGAGTCCTTCATGTGATGGGTCCGGCACTGTGTCATGGTTTCCTACCAGACACAGGTGTGAACATGGCCTGGCTCCAGGTGAATATGTTGTCAGCTTGGTGAGGTGTATTCCTATGAATTATGGTTGTTCCCTTATTGTCATGGTTCTTCGTTGGTGACGTACAATACACACACCCCAATGCCATCCTGAGAGGGGCATGGACAGACAGGAGGAGCTGAATGGTGCAGAGAGGGGCATGGACAGACAGGAGGAGCTGAATGGTGCAGAGAGGGGCATGGACAGACAGGAGGAGCTGAAT
Source organism: Dendropsophus ebraccatus (assembly GCF_027789765.1). NCBI lineage: Eukaryota > Metazoa > Chordata > Amphibia > Anura > Hylidae > Dendropsophus > Dendropsophus ebraccatus. The sequence goes on from NC_091468.1 coordinate 6,937,710, forward strand.
GGTGCAGAGAGGGGCATGGACAGACAGGAGGAGCTGAATGGTGCGGAGAGGGGCATGGACAGACAGGAGGAGCTGAATGGTGCAGAGAGGGGCATGGACAGACAGGAGGAGCTGAATGGTGCAGAGAGGGGCATGGACAGACAGGAGGAGCTGAATGGTGCGGAGAGGGGCATGGACAGACAGGAGGAGCTGAATGGTGCAGAGAGGGGCATGGACAGACAGGAGGAGCTGAATGGTGCAGAGAGGGGCATGGACAGACAGGAGGAGCTGAATGGTGCAGAGAGGGGCATGGACAGACAGGAGGAGCTGAATGGTGCGGAGAGGGGCATGGACAGACAGGAGGAGCTGAATGGTGCGGAGAGGGGCATGGACAGACAGGAGGAGCTGAATGGTCCTAAACCTCGCTGTCACCACATTCTCCTTAGGACCCGATGAGGTGGATTTTAATATTCATTGCCCAGTGTAAAGGCTCTTTTACGTGGGTCGATTATTGGACAAATGGGTGGTCCTAGCAACACTCATTTCTGATAATCAGCCCATCTAAATATTGGCCAACAAACAAGTTTTCAGGATAGGTCACAGATATCAGATCAGGGAGAGACTCACAGGACCCCCACCAAACAGTTGCTAGAAGGGATCAGGACACTCAAGAGAGTTTCTTCCTCTTTATTGCATAATTGTTTAGCAAGCACAGCTCCATACATTTAGTAGTGGCCATGCCTGGTACTGCATTCAATTTCCGTGGGACTATGTAGCAGTATGACGCACAGCTGATACAGAACAATAAAGCCGCCCTAGTTCTGGACAGAGATTTTTTTGGCCCCTTTATTTAGCTCTTTTCTGGGGGAGCTGTAAGTCGGCCCTCACTGATCTGACATCGATATCCAAGTTGTGCAAAGACCCTTTATTAAAGGGGAACTATCAGCAGGTGAGACGAATCTATGGCCGAGGAGGAAGGTATGTTAAGGACAAAAGACAAGACGAAAGGCAAGAACTGTGTTGCAGAATGTCTTCACCCCTGTGGGTCACCCTGTTGCTGCCTTCTTACAAGGAGTAAGTCATGCATGCTTAAAGATGGGCAGCAGCCGGTGCCAGGGCGCTCACAGCCAGTGTTTGGGGACGGCATGTATCGGAGAATAACAACCACTGAGGTTTTCTTCCTGCCTCTCGCCTGAAGGTTGGGTTTAACCTGCCTGGGCTAATAGCTTCTGACTAGAGTCTAGGTATGTGCAACAGTTCAGGACGTCTTCCTCCTCCTTCATAAGTACAGGGCACCTTAGTCTACTGCCATCTTCTCCACCTTAAGAATCTTTTATAAGTTTTCATCAAATGAGTTAATCCTCCTAATTTTATCTTTTAAGTTTTGCATTTTGTTGCGGTAATTATACGCGGCGCGAAGTAATTGTAACCACGTAACAAAAGATTAAAAACGGGGAGCGTGTAGGCGGCACTCCTACTCAGACAATGACATTAAGCAGAACAGCTTGGAAACCCTAGCCGTAATGTGCGACGCGTCCTCCGCTTGTTTGTAAACACTGCCAAATGTTTGGGGGTAATTAGCAGATCGGCAATCTGTCCTCAGCCCCGGCGTGAAGATTTATTACCGCCACACAGAGCTGGAGTCATCCGCATTGTCTTACAGGGATAGAACGCCACAGCACAGTGCAAAAAAAAAGGAAAATCTGAGAAACCGAGAAATGCCTGCAGGGGGATCCGTCTATGAGTCAAGTAAAAAAGCAAACAGAAGTCTATCAGCTATGCATGTGTTTGCACCACTTAAGGTTCTATGTATATTCATGCCTGTCATGTTATAACATAAGTTATAGCTTTATAAGTGCACCTTGCAATCCGATGTCTCGGGCTGTTTACATAGCTGTTTGTCCCGATTCCAGTCATTGAGTAGAGTTATGGCCGCCCTTGTGCTAACAACACTGTGCAATTATATGGAAAAAATCACAGCGCAAGGCTGGAAATCCTTCATTTAGTGTCTCGCACGCCGGATGCTCGCGCTCTTCACTAATACAGCTCACTCATCACCCACCACTGTCTGCTCCCAGCGCGCACTTCCTATCGCCTCGTCCTGCCAGCTGTTTCCACGAGTCGGGGTTATTATACATGTACACCCAGTCTGCCGGCTTTTTTTGTAAATCTTGATAAATATCTAATTTTATGTCAACTGTGCGTCCTTAAATAACTTCTTATTCAGTCCAGGAACAGGATATTCAGAGTCCAATAGGTGGAATTGATGATTTTAAAACTTTTTGGAAAACCCCATGGATTGCCTCAATCACATGATTTGTTATTTTTAAGGAGTAGAACTGGGTCCTCCATTCCCGATTCCCGGTCCCCTGGCCGCTGACTGACTGACCAGGAAGCAGCCGAGGGACTGGGAACCTGAGCAGAGGACAGCACACCTGAGAGCTAGAGCCGGGGAGGTCGGTGCATGTGGTTATGTTCAGCCTCCTCTTCCCCGCTCCTTTGAGAAAAAAGGCTGACCCCAGACTTCTCCTTTAAGGCCCCCAATGCTGTCTTATGATAATGCCTGATAGGAAGTAATTTACATATACCTTAACAGGGTGCCATACTGGTGGAGGATACAAGGGTGAATATACAGGCCTACAACTGGGGGCCTTATTCTGCCTACAATAGCCCTGGCTTTTTAAGTTTCAGAGATTTTTTTTATAATAATGGATTTAGAAGTCTTAGGGTCCTATTACACGGAGCCATTTTTAACGACTAACGATAAACGATCACAAACGAGATTGTTTATCGTTAACCTGAAATCGTTTACCATATTACATAGAACGATGGTCGTTAGTTACGATCATTACTATGATCGCTATTGCGATCGTTACTATGATTGTTTACTGATCGTTATGATCTGATCCCAGCAAAACAATGAACAATTTGCAATTACACTGAACGATCCAAACGATCTTAATCAACGATCGACGACATACGAACGATTTTTCGATTGTTGGCTGCAATTACACAGAACGATTATCTTTTAAATTTGAACAATATAACGATTTTTCGCACGATAATCGTCCTTCTTAATAGGGCCCTTAACCTCTAGTGAGGCCTATGTATGACCCTATCCTAGGCGGGGAGGCCTAGTTATAACCTGTTCTGGCCGGTGAATCTCTAGCACAAAGAAAAAGAGAGTTGAGATGCCCTGCCCTAACAGATTACTTCCTGTTCGGTACAGACATATATCGATAAGACGGGTATTCAAAGGGCAATGCCAGCGAAAATTGTTTTTTTTTCAAATCAGCTGGTAGCAGAACGTGCCAGAGATTTGTAATTTACTTCTATTAAAAAATCTCAAGTATTCCAGTACTTATCAGCTGCTGTATGTCCTTCATACCTAGGTCTATGTCATACAGCAGCTGATAAGTACTGGAAAACTTGAGATTTTTTAATAGAAGTAAATTACATATCTCTGGCACCAATTTTTTTGTGCAAAAAATTGTAACACACCACTGATGTCACAAAGAACTGATATCACCTCCCTATTGTGTTTTTTTGTTTTTTTTTTTTAGCCCTAGCAATATATTTAAAGGGAACCAATCAGGGTATATGCAGGTATATATCTAATAATCCTGCCTAATACAGCGTCTTACTGTCATTCCTAGCAACAATTTTATCTGTTTGCCCGGGCCAGCTATCAGCTGAAAACATACTTTTATTGTATCCTACCCCCATATGCAAATGTCCCTCAACTACGTATCTTGGCGTTCTTCTTCCAAGTAGTCCATATAAGCGCTTCTCTGGACGTGATTCAAATGCGGTTGTCACGAAGACTAAGCTATGGACCGCCTCTCTGTGACTTTGGACGCTTTCTACATGACTAATAGGCATCCCATAGCTGAGTCTTAGCGCCGAATCACACCCAGAGAGGCATGATTACAATGGGTTACAGTCCACCCATCGCGACTACTTGGAAGAAGAAGAACAACAACACCCAGATGACTAGTTGGAGAACATTTGCATACGGCATGGGACATAATAAAAGTATGTTCTCTGGAATCCCCCTTTAATTAACAAATAAAGTTAGATAAAACTATATTAAAAATAAAACTAGTGTTGTGGAATTACCATCCCGGGATAGTGACTACAGATCCGTATGTGTTATCCCTATAAACATTACACTACAGAAGAATTGATAGAGGACTTGTCAGTCACAGAAACTTTGGATACATTAGAGAGACACATTAAAAGTTTTTTTTCCGGTCACAGTCTAAGTGTTCAGACCGGTGGAAAATGAATGGGCCTAAAAGTCTCTGTGTGCTTTTACAATACTGTTCTCTAAAAGGATTATTACCCGTAGTCCCATGACTGTAGGCGTCTCTGCAGCCAACCAGCACCCTGCTTTGTACTGATGGGGCGTCCATCACCAAACATCTGACTGCACATGGGTAACCGGGCTTGGCTTAAATCCTCAGTCATGTTCTTCGGCTACTCATTGGAGTCATACAGTTTCTTCAAGGGAAAACTACTTTTAAAAGGTGACCTCAGAAAGCTGCTTTGTGTGTCCTTCACCTTTTCCCTGCTGACGAATGACACGCTGCTCTCACGCTGTGGCAGATTTACTACCACCTTCATGCCCTCACAAGCAAAGGTTGCGGAACCGTGGAGGCTTGAGTTGGCCAGAACATTCTCATTGAATGGTTCTCCATTTTGGATCATATGGGGAACGGAACACAAAAACACAAAAAAATAAAATAAAGGAAGAGATACGGAAGAGTATACATAAACTACATAAACATTTGTTACCTCCACGATTGTAGGAACCCCTTAGTGACTGATAGTTTTGCAGAAGATGTTGGCCTAGAACATGGACCCATCTGCTTGGGGGGGGGGGGGGACTCTTATTTTCTTTACTGTGACTTGATTTAATATTTAGTGTTTTCCAATTTGCAGAGAGATTCTTTAAATTAGAAGAGTCTTCTCCAAGGAATCAGCACAACATGAGAAGTAAATGTAGAATACCATCAGTGTCTGTCCCCGGGGATCCGGTGGTTACCGTCATTGACTTCGGCTTGGTTGGCTGCTGAGATAACGCTTTGATACTATAAAGTGAAGTATCTTTGCATTGATCCTCTAAGTGAATTTCTCCATAATTAAACAGACCCTGTAAATCTCCACATAGGCTTTATTTTTCATCACGTATGCAGATCATACAATGGCTCTGAGCACCACCTACCTTATGGTGTTCCAATTTTATTTCCGCCAGTGACTTTATCTAGGGAATTTCTGCATACGGCCGCATAATGCCGGAATCCTGCACAGTAAACAAAGTACTTGTCAGATAGTCCCGGCACACTAGCTGCACGTTCTGCGGGAGCAGTTGTCATTTTTAGTTCAGCGGCGCTCCCGCTATCACTTCTCCATTTATAGAATTCACAATGACCTTTGCATACATAAAGTCAAATAGGATTAAGTCTGGAATTCCCAACAATGGGGAAAAAGCAACAGATGTAGCCGACATTGAACGTGAATGGATTGTTGATTCGCTATCGGGAAAGGAAGTCCTGACGGTGGAAAAATACAAATACAGGTCAAAATACCTTCCAGAAAAACTCCGGATGGAAGACGTGACGTTCCCTGCAGATTTCTCTTCTTACTGTGGATCATGCATCACTATGGCCGAGATCCAAGCAGTGAACGGACCGACTGAGGCCGGAGCATGGCTTTATGGTAACTATTCTTAAAAATAGACTTATTTCCTAAAACCATCCAATAATTTAGAATATCTCTTTAATAAACCCATGGATGGGATCTGCTTTTGTGCACGTCCCACAGACCTCTAGAATTCGGGGCCATTTCGGCACTTTGACCTTGTCATGTTCTTCAAACCATTGCTGAAGGATTTTTGCAATGTTGCTGGGACATTATTCTAAGAGAGAGAGCACCGCTAGAGATGAGCGAACCTCCAGCACGCTCAGGCTCACCCGAACTCTCAGCATTTGATTACCCGTGACTGAAGAAATTGTATGCGGCACTAAGGCTGCCTGAAAAAAATTGATACGGCCATAGACTTTCCATGTTTTCCAGGGCTCCATCCATAGGGCGCCATCCAACATCTTCAGCCACTGATATTTAAATTCAGAGAGTTTGGGCTCAGACGGACCAGAACACCCTCACACTCCCAGCAGAACATTGCCCATTATACTGCCTCCGCAACCTTATTCCCTAGGTATATAATCCACAAACACCCGGCCGTCCACATGAGGCTAAAGAATATATAAGCCATCAGACTAGGTTGCCATCTTCCATTGGTCTGTAGTTGAATCTTGACCGTGACACAAGGGTGGCCGTTGTAGGACACCCCTTATTAGTGGTGCATTGCCCATGTGCTGGTTTTATGTTCTGCCTTCTTCCTGTATACTTTTATTATAGAAATGTCCCCCTCTTCATGGCCAGTGCATACCTCCAATGAGCTAATAAATCTTGCACTATTTTTGTCATGTGATATAACAGGATCTTCATCTATGTTAATATGTCCTGATAAGCCGTACCTAGTAAGTGCTGACACCCTTTAGGACCCATTTGCATCTATTCCTATCAGATAACAGGTTTGCTAGAAGCCTCCTACGTCTTGACTCCTGTAGGGAAGGCGCCGAGGAGCTACTACTGCTTGGGAAGCCTTTGATGTGCCACTCCTATTATTATTATTGCTTTCAGTGGTTATGAAATCTCCCCGACTGTCGTCATTCTGGTGTGAAAAGGTGAAAGATACAAGATAAGAGTGTCGGATAGGTGGATGGAATCCACTCGGGTATTCTATGTAAATTTATAATTGGGTGAGTCACGGCAGGCGGTGTGTGTTCTTCCAAAGGGTTAATTATACTGCAAGTGACTCTCCGTGAAGCCGTCTTATGTGCAGCGGGGTTCTTGTAAGGTTGTAGTCACACCTGACAGGTTTTTATATGTTTTTTGAGGTTTGGTCGTGCGTACGCAGACTCTATCAAATATATCTGTGCGCCATGTGTGGCCGTAATGTAAGCAGCCTGGTGTGTGGTTGCCGGAGTAGTCTGGGAAAGGATGGCTACTCTAAACTGTTTATATTTTCTAAAAAAAAAAAAAAAATGTTGTACATTGTTATGGGGGCGGCCATATTGCCTCGACTGCTGTTAACAGCATTTAGGGTGGTATTACATGGGCCAAGCAGGGCCCAATAATATCTGTAAACAAGCGCCAATCTGCTAGATCGTCGCTCGTTTACTGGGCCTATTACACAGCCTGATAATCGTTTAACAAGAGCTGCAGGGACATTGTTACTGATGTCCTTGCAGCCCTGGCATACATTACCCATCCACGTTCCAGGGCTGCTCCTGCCGTCCGCTTCTCCCGGGGTCCCGCGCGCTCTAACTTCACAGCGGCCTGTCAGCTGATAGGCCGCTCAGCCAATCACAGGCCAGGACCGCTGCGGCCTGTGATTGGCTGAGCGGCCTATCAGCTAACAGGCCGCTGTGAAGCTAGAGCGCGCGGGACCCCGGGAGAAGCGGACGGCAGGAGAAGCCCTGGAACGTGGATGGGTAATGTCTATCGTTAATCGCCGCCCGTGCACCTCTATTACACGCAGCGGTGCGCGGCCGGCGCCAGACAAAAATAGGTTCTAACCTATATTAGATTGTCATGGGCTGATCGTTGCATTTATTACACGGAGTGATGATCAGCCGAATCGGGCTAATTCGGCCGATTATCGTGCCGTGTAATTATACCCTTAGTGACATGCTTTACAGCAAGACTTATGGACATAGACAACAATAGACAGACTCCCCTTGAGATGAATGTGAGACATTACTGAGCGCGCTTTGTGATCTGTAAAGAGGTCATTCCACAGGGAGCTGCTATTGTCTCCTCTATCTACTGGTGTCACATGACGCTGCAAAGCTATACAGATCACTTTACAGCAGCCTCCTCTTATCACCACAGACACAACAGGAAGTCTCAGCTTAGTTTTAGCCTCAGTGGTGAGAATGAAAACTGCAGGATATCAGGATTATTTTATAATATAGATAGAAAAATGGAAAATTAGAAAAAATGTCACCAAAAATTCTTTAAAAATCTGTTTAGCATAACAACATTATCTATACAATAAGTAATTTTCTGATTATATATTCCCTTTAAGAAGAAGCGATTGATCCCAGTTTTATATCAGAGACAAAACTTGAAGTGAACATGAAAAATCCAAATCCTCAGATCCATTTCCCTTCATAGCCGAAATCTGGACCAGAAGAGAATTAGTTGATGGTTTCTTCCTGAGATGATGATATAATTAATGTAAAGGTTGCAAATACTTAACGTTGCTTATCTTCAGCAAATCTGGGATTATCGCCCAGAGCTACATAGAAAAGTTGCTAGGCGTTACTGGAATCGGTCCATAACTTGTCAACATCCCCCATTAATACAGCGCCCGCGGCTGCCTGCTCTGCAATAAGGTTTTACATTACATTGATAAGTACTGGAAGACTGATCAGCTGCTGTATGCCCTGCAGGAAGTGGTGTATTCTATCCAGTCTGGCACAGTGCTCTCTGCTGCCACCTCTGTCCATGTCAGGAACTGTCCAGAGCAGCAGCAAATCCCCATGAAAAAACCTCTTCTTCTCTGGACAGTTTTTGACATGGACAGAGGTGGCAGCAGAGAGCACTGTGTCAGACTGGAGAGAATACACCACTTTCTGTAGGACATACAGCAGAGGATAAGTACTGGAAGACTGGAGTTTTTTTTAATCAAAGTAAATTACAAATCTCCGGCACTTTCTGCCACCAGTTGATTTGAAAGAACATTATATTTAAAAAGTTATATATCTTGGGGTGATGGTGTAATTGAAATACAATTTTTTGATACTGGAGTGCCCCTTTAAAGGGGTAGTCCACCCAAAAAAAATTTCTTTCAAATCAACTGGTGCCATAAAGTGCCAGAGATTTGTAATTCACTTCTATTAAAAAATCTTAAGTCTTCCAGTACTTATTAGCTGCTGTATGTCCAGCAGGAAGTGGTGTTTTCTTTCCTGTCTGACCCAGTGCTCTCTGTTGCCTCCTCTGTCCATGTCAGGAACTGTCCAAAGCAGGAGCAAATCCCCATAGAAAACCCCTCCTGCTCTCCAGACTGGAAATAATACAACTTCCTGTTGGGCATACAGCAGCTGATAAGTACTGGAAGGCTTGAGATTTTTTAATAGAAGTAAATTACAAATCTCTGTCACTTCATGGCAGCAGTTGATTTGAAAGAAAAAAATTTTGGGTGGACTACCCCTTTAAGGACTGAAGGAGAATAGAGCCCCTCAGCCATTGTATGGGCATTATGATTCAAGATGGCCGCTATAAATGGGCTATTCCAGTGGTAAGAAAAGTTCTGTGTGTTTCTAGCTGGTCTACAAATGATAAATTCTATTTCTCTACCCTTATACCCTTATATGTTGTATTACTGTACGGTGCTAGTGCAGATGGTCAGATTTCAGTCCTGAAGCCGACGGACCGGTGTATGCGCAGAGGTTCACGATACAACCGCAGATGTGGGGAGCGGGGAGTGCGTTGGCGTCCTCGTGATATAGAAGTGTAGACTACCAAGGTTTCTGGTTGTTTTTCTCATCTACATTTGACACTTTCGGGTTCATAAATTCACATCTCTGCTCAAAGCTGACACCGCCTCGCCAGCAAGTCCCAACCTGGAGAGCAATTATTACTGATACAGGGAAACCTTGGCAAATGTGCGGATTCTTATATTTCACGAAAGAAGACTCAGTCATAAATAAAGTGTCTTGTCCCTGGCTGTATACACACATTATATATATATGTATGTATGTTTGTGTGTATATATATATATATATATATATATATATATGTATGTGTGTGTGTGTGTATATATATATATATATATATATATATATATATATATATATATATATATATGTGTGTGTGTATATATGTGTGTATATATATATATGTCCCTTTTCTTTTCCCTCATTTCCACCACTGATCCCAGTCATCACCTATTGACATTGGCAGATATAGGTGAATCTCTGTATTAGAGGGGGATCTCCATCCTGTAAAGCAGTGGCATATGTCTATAATATTATACCGCTCTATGATCACTGGGTCCTGCACTAATCCTAAGAATAACAGGGGGCGGTGTGTCCCCCCATTGTTTATTCTCTGCACAGTATGTCCCTATGCTAGTATCCACAGCACGGCCTTCTGAGTGTAAGGCCGGGTTCACATATATCCGGCAGTGCGGCGGCGTTTCCCTCCGGTGCAGGAGAAAAGCGTGGGGGGTAAAGGCATCTTTGAACTGATCCCATTGTTTTCAATGGGGCAGTTCAAAGCATGCGGCATGCAATTATTGCAGTGCCCCCTGGCAGGAGGGGCACACTCTATAGAAGATGTCCCCATGTCCTGCTGCCCCCAGTAAAGGGCTCCGATGTGAGTTGCCCCCCTCACCCCCTGTAGTATTTCACCTGTTCTTAAGGCTCGGATGCTGCCTTCTGTAGCAGCTGACCCTATAGCTGTCCCCATGTAAGGGGCTCCGATGTTAGTCGTCACCCCTTCCCCCTCTATAGTAGTTCACCTGCTCTGATGCTGTAGCGGCTGACCCTATAGTAGATGGCCCCCTGTGACGTGTACCCCTAAAGTAGACCATCTACTTTAGGGGTACACCTCACAGGGGGCCATCTACTCCTCTACTGCTGCCCCCTAAAAAATAGATGTCCCCTGTATGTAAAGAAAAAACTGATCACAACTGATGTAATAAACCTATGGCAACTGATTGCATCTGATGCCAACTAATGGTTTTTATCAGAAAAAAGGATAGAAAACCTGGTGACAACCGATGCCTTTTTGGCATCAGTTGTTACATCCGTTGTGGCCAGTTTTTCCCCAAGAAACAGAAACGCATGCAACGTATATATGTAAACCCAGCCTAAGGGGACGACTACCATTCCTTGAACAGTAGCAGCAAGGATCTGCATCTGGCCTCAAATAATCAAAAAATTCTTCTCGTGTGGTTGATGGCATCCTATGAGCTGAGCCTAAAATCATTGTTACTCATTCACTGTAATTCCACATCGTTCGCGAATCGTTCAGTGTCATTTCACATTGTTCCTTCATTTCCTGGGATCAGAGTGAAGGATTCTAGTAACGATCGTAAGTAACGAATAGCGTTCTGTGTAATACGGTGACCGATTTCAGGCAGCTCTCCTTTGTAACCAGTTATCGTTTATAGTTAATAATCGCTTAGCCTAATAGGACCCTTAGAATGGGATGTTTGGTCAGAAATCAGTGGGGGTCCCAGAGCTCAGAAACCTTTGGAAAAACAAGTGATCGTCCATCAGACTATATTATGGAAATTTGTATTCTTATTAGTTCTATTCTTTCTTTTAGTCCTCCTGCAGGTGCATCTTAGTGTCTTCATTCCTGGCCGGGTACCTAGACCACACATGGTTCTTTGCAGGGTTCCCTATAACTATGAGAGGCTCGGGCCATCTAAAAGCTGCAGCTTAAAAGACACAAAGTCATTGTATAAAGTTTGAGCATTGTTCTGTCCTCCTTTGTTGGCCTATTTTATCGGGATTGGCAGATCCTCTAATGCACACATGTCAAACTCCGGCCCTCCAGCTGTTACAAAACTACAATTCGCATCATGCCTGGACAGCCACAGCTTTAGCTACCTGGGCGTGATGGGAATTGTAGTTCCGAAACAGCTGGAGGGCCGGAATTTGACCCCCCTGCTCTAATGTGTGAGCTATGCTTCTATTTCTCCCATAACAGCAGATGGGGGAGAGCGCAGTCAGCCATGTTTGATTTCGACTACCATTCTTTGGTTTTCGGCAGGATAAATCACTGTGTGAGCGGTCAGGCAGCGCCACTCCCTTCTCCACGCTCCACCATGTATGTGTATAGGGGGATCGGGGGAGATAACTGTATAGGAGTATGTATAATGGTATGGTAATGGTATACATACTCCTATATATTGGTATACATACTCCTATATAATGGTATATATACTCATATATAATGGTATACATACTCCTATATAATGGTATATATACTCATATATAATGGTATACATACTCCTATATAATGGTATATATACTCCTATATAATGGTATACATACTCCTATATAATAGTATACATACTCCTATATAATGGGATACCTACTCCTATATAATGGTATACGTACTCCTATATAATGGTATATATACTCCTATATAATGGGATACCTACTCCTATATAATGGTATACGTACTCCTATATAACGGTATACGTACTCCTATATAATGGTATACCTACTCCTATATATTGGTATACATACTCCTATATAATGGTATATATACTCCTATATAATGGGATACCTACTCCTATATAATGGTATACGTACTCCTATATAATGGTATATATACTCCTATATAATGGTATACATACTCCTATATAATGGTATACCTACTCCTATATATTGGTATACATACTCCTATATAATGGTATACATACTCCTATATAATGGTATACATACTCCTATATAATGGTATACGTACTCCTATATAATGGTATACGTACTCCTATATAATGGTATATGTACTCCTATATAATGGTATACGTACTCCTATATAATGGTATACGTACTCCTGTATAATGGTATACCTACTCCTATATAATGGTATACATACTCCTATATAATACGGTAGTATACATACTCCTATATAATCCCTATTGGTAACGCCCTTTCCGGGGCGCTATGATTTCCATCACACAATAATGACTGATGTTTACAGGTGACTTATTCGCCAATCGCTCCACTGACAGCCTGTTTATTTTCTTGTGTCTTTGTATGTTTCTTATACCACCCCTGGCTGGGTATGATTCAGCCCCATGGCTCCTCTCAGTCTATGTAGGTGGCAGCGAAGCCAGATCACGTGGACTGCACAAGTGATGGAGGCAAAAACATTTACATATCATTGCAGTATTTTTGCAAACCCCTAAATGGTTATTGGCCTTCCTGAAGCCGCGTGTGCAGCCTATATACAGTCCATCCTCAGCCTATATACAGTCCATCCGCAGCCTATATACAGTCCATCCGCAGCCTATATACAGTCCATCCGCAGCCTATATACAGTCCATCCGCAGCCTATATACAGTCCATCCGCAGCCTATATACAGTCCATCCGCAGCCTATATACGGCTCATCCGCAGCCTATATACAGTCCATCCGCAGCCTATATACAGTGCATCCGCAGCCTATATACAGTCCATCCGCAGCCTATATACAGTCCATCCGCAGCCTATATACAGTCCATCCGCAGCCTATATACAGTCCATCCGCAGCCTATATACAGTCCATCCGCAGCCTATATACAGTCCATCCTCAGCCTATATACAGTCCATCCGCAGCCTATATACAGTCCATCCTCAGCCTATATACAGTCCATCCGCAGCCTATATACAGTCCATCCGCAGCCTATATACAGTCCATCCTCAGCCTATATACAGTCCATCCGCAGCCTATATACAGTCCATCCGCAGCCTATATACAGTCCATCCGCAGCCTATATACAGTCCATCCGCAGCCTATATACAGTCCATCCGCAGCCTATATACAGTCCATCCGCAGCCTATATACAGTCCATCCGCAGCCTATATACAGTGCTTCTGCAGCCTATATACAGTCCATCCGCAGCCTATATACAGTCCATCCGCAGCCTATATACAGTCTATCCTCAGCCTATATACAGTCCATCCTCAGCCTATATACACTCCATCCGCAGCCTATATACAGTCCATCCGCAGCCTATATACAGTCCATCCTCAGCCTATATACAGTCCATCCGCAGCCTATATACAGTCCATCCGCAGCCTATATACAGTCCATCCTCAGCCTATATACAGTCCATCCGCAGCCTATATACAGTCCATCTGCAGCCTATATACAGTCCATCCGCAGCCTATATACAGTCCATCCGCAGCCTATATACAGTCCATCCGCAGCCTATATACAGTCCATCCGCAGCCTATATACAGTCCATCCGCAGCCTATATACAGTCCATCCGCAGCCTATATACAGTCCATCCGCAGCCTATATACAGTCCATCCGCAGCCTATATACAGTCCATCCGCAGCCTATATACAGTCCATCCGCAGCCTATATACAGTCCATCCGCAGCCTATATACAGTCCATCCGCAGCCTATATACAGTCCATCCGCAGCCTATATACAGTCCATCCGCAGCCTATATACAGTCCATCCGCAGCCTATATACAGTCCATCCGCAGCCTATATACAGTCCATCCGCAGCCTATATACAGTCCATCCGCAGCCTATATACAGTCCATCCGCAGCCTATATACGGCTCATCCGCAGCCTATATACAGTCCATCCGCAGCCTATATACAGTCCATCCGCAGCCTATATACAGTCCATCCGCAGCCTATATACAGTCCATCCGCAGCCTATATACAGTCCATCCGCAGCCTATATACGGCTCATCCGCAGCCTATATACACTCCATCCGCAGCCTATATACGGCTCATCCGCAGCCTATATACAGTCCATCCGCAGCCTATATACAGTCCATCCGCAGCCTATATACCAGGGGTCCTCAACTGGCGGACCGCGGTCCGAACCCGGACCGCGGAGGCCAGCTGTCCGGACCCCTGGTCAGACCTCCTAACCGCCCCGGATCCGGTCCGTCCCGCTCCCCACCGCACTGCCTCCCGCCCCATAGGCGTACTGTCCTTAGATGTCAGTACGCCTGTGGGGCTGGGGGCAGTGTCGGTCCGGCCCCCGGCTGATACGCGCTCTGTAGGGATGTCCCGGGGATTCCCCAGCAGAGCGCGCACCACAGACCTCAGTGTACGCTGCCGGCCTGTCCTTCCCGGAAGTGCAGGCCGGCGGCGTACGCTGAGGTCACTGATGCGCGCTCTGCTGGGGAATCCCCGGGACATCCCTACAGAGCGCGTATCAGCCGGGGGCCGGACCGACGGGAAGAGAAGAAGACAGCCGCAGCGGGGAACGAGGTGCTAGGTGAGTTGTTTTTGTTATTTTTTTTTTCTGTCTGGGGGGCATCTACAAGGGGAGAGCGCACAGGTGGACTATATACTACAGGGGGGACCTCACAGGGGGCTATATACTACTGGGGGGACCTCACAGGGGGCTATATACTACTGAGGGGGCTATATACTACTGGGGGGAGCGCACAGGGGGCTATATACTACAGGGGGGACCTCACAGGGGCTATATACTACTGAGGGGGCTATATACTACTGGGGGGAGCGCACAGGGGGTTATATACTACAGGGGGGACCTAACAGGGGGCTATATACTACTGAGGGGGAAAGCACAAGGGGAGCTATATACTACTGGGGGGGACCTCACAGTGGGCTATATACTACTGGGGGGAGAGCACAGGGGCGCTATATACTACTGGGGGGAGCTCACAGGGGGCTATATACTACAGGGGGACAGCGCACGGGGGGGCTATATACTACAGGGGGAGCTCACAGGGGGGCTATATACTACTTGGGGGGAGCTCACGGGGGCTATATACTACTGGGGGGAGCTCACAGGGGGCTATATACTACAGGGGGAGAGCACAGGGGGGCTATATACTACTGGGGGGAGCTCACAGGGGGCTATATACTACTGGGGGACAGCGCACAGGGGGCTATATACTACAGGGGGAGAGCGCACAGGGGGGCTATATACTACTGGGGGGAGCTCACAGGGGGCTATATTCTACAGGGGAAGAGCGCACGGGGAGGCTATATACTACTGGGGGGAGCTCACAGGGGGCTATATACTACAGGGGGAGAGTGCACAGGGGGGCTATATACTACTGGGGGAGCAACAGGGGGCTATATACTACTGAGGGAGAGCGCACAGGGGGGGCTATACACTACTGGGGGAGCAACAGGGGGGCTATATACTACCAGGGCAGTCACCCCCTTTGTACCTAATATCAAAGGTCTGGTGAGAGAAAAAAAAATGCCAGTTTTCCCGCTAATAAGCAGCAATTCTGTATATAAATAGTTGAACGTTTGTGACAAAGTAAAAAAACATGTTTCCTACTGATGTTCAGCTCGGACCTTCACCTGACAATAGACCCCGGTAAGTGGACCTTCACTAAAAGTTGTTGAGTACCCCTGCTATATACGGTGCATCCGCAGCCTATATACGGTGCATCCGCAGCCTATATACAGTCCATCCGCAGCCTATATACAGTCCATCCGCAGCCTATATATATACAGTCCATCCGCAGCCTATATACAGTCCATCCGCAGCCTATATACAGTCCATCCGCAGCCTATATACGGTCCATCCTCAGCCTATATACAGTCCATCCTCAGCCTATATACAGTCCATCCGCAGCCTATATACAGTCCATCCGCAGCCTATATACGGTCCATCCTCAGCCTATATACGGTCCATCCGCAGCCTATATACAGTCCATCCGCAGCCTATATACGGTCCATCCTCAGCCTATATACAGTCCATCCTCAGCCTATATACAGTCCATCCGCAGCCTATATACAGTCCATCCGCAGCCTATATACAGTCCATCCGCAGCCTATATACAGTCCATCCGCAGCCTATATACGGTCCATCCTCAGCCTATATACAGTCCATCCTCAGCCTATATACAGTCCATCCGCAGCCTATATACAGTCCATCCGCAGCCTATATACGGTCCATCCGCAGCCTATATACGGTGCATCCGCAGCCTATATACAGTCCATCCGCAGCCTATATACAGTCCATCCGCAGCCTATATACAGTCCATCCGCAGCCTATATAAAGTCCATCCGCAGCCTATATACAGTCCATCTGCAGCCTATATACAGTCCATCCGCAGCCTATATACAGTCCATCCGCAGCCTATATACGGTCCATCCGCAGCCTATATACGGTCCATCCGCAGCCTATATACGGTCCATCCGCAGCCTATATACGGTCCATCCTCAGCCTATATACGGTCCATCCTCAGCCTATGTACGGTGCATCCGCAGCCTATATACAGTCCATCCGCAGCCTATATACAGTCCATCCGCAGCCTATATACAGTCCATCCGCAGCCTATATACAGTCCATCCGCAGCCTATATACAGTCCATCCGCAGCCTATATACAGTCCATCCTCAGCCTATATACGGTGCATCCGCAGCCTATATACAGTCCATCCGCAGCCTATATACAGTCCATCCGCAGCCTATATACGGCTCATCCGCAGCCCATATACAGTCCATCCTCAGCCTATATACAGTCCATCCGCAGCCTATATACAGTGCATCTGCACCCTGTGTTCCCGCGCATTTCTCCCAGACTTACATTGTAGCGTCGCCGTTTTACAAGCTTTTTTTTTCCACAGCCGTTTAAAACGATTTTGAGCCCTTTGACAGAGTAAAGATTCTAAGTGAAATGCCTTGTGAGAATCGCATAATTGACACTTAAACAGTGAGGCTGTAAGGATCTTATTAGGTATTCATGTTCTCTTCCATGCTAATCTCTTAACAGACGTGTCCATGCCAGGAGGTGGGTGCTGCCAGCGCTATCCCCCCTCGCTGCTGTTACTTCACAGAGAAGCCTCCTGGTGTTTAACCAGAGCGCGGCATGCCCAGGTCCCATAACATCTCATCTGGAAAGAGGCAGGCCGCCCAGCCGCCATATTGGTTATAACATGGGAAGCCTTTGTCATTCAAGATGGTTATGTGGTATGAAAAAGTAAGGCTGGGTGTGCATCCGTTTTGATCCGTTTTTCCATTGACTTCCATTGTAAAAAAAACGGATCAAAACGGATCCGTTTTTTTTTACGGACACAAAAGTAGTGTCAGCTACGTTTTTGTGTCCGTCAACAAAAAACTGATCTGTTTTGATCCGTTTTTTTTCTTCTTTCTTTCAAAAAACGGATGAAAAAAAAACTGATTGCAAAAACGCAGTGTGAACCCAGCCTAACACGTTTACCCGATGTTGGAGGTAGTCAGTTACAAAGGGAATTTGTCAATTATATATATATATATATATATATATATATATATATATATATACATATCTCTAACACACACATATATATATAATTATTATTATTATTATTATTTATTTGTGTTTCTTCTGATTAGAGGCAGATGCTAAAATAGAAATATAATTTACAGCAAGTCCCATAAACATAGACGACAATAAATAGAAGCTGTCCCATTGACATGAATGGGAAACATTACTGGGCGTTACTACAGGGAGGGGAAGGCTAAACTGGGAAGATCATCTGTAGAAATCTCTACTGTTTTTGCCTTTCGTTGTACAGATCACTTTACTGTAGTAGTAGATACTGTAGTAGTAGTAGTAGTAGTGGTAGTAGTGTATCTCCTTATCACCACAGACACCAGGAAGACAACAGGAAGTCTCCGCTTAGTTTTAGACTTAGTGGTGAGAATAGAAACAGCAAGATTTTAAAATAAATAGAAAAATGGAAAACGTCACCAAAAATTCTTTGGCATAAAATTCTTAAGATACGGCAGACATTCCTAGGGTCACGTCCGGTTTTTCTCAGGTATTGATTCTTATGAGTATTTGCTGAGTTTCCCGTTCAGTAGGATTCATCCTCTTCCTAGATTTTATTGTGTTTTCTGTGACCTTTGTCACTTATTACGCGGATTTTAGAGGAAATCCATCAGCTGTATCTGATGCTCAGGGCTGTTTATAAAATCCTGTTTCCCTTCTAGGCTCAGGAGTCATAGAGGCGGGGCTTCTCTGCATAATCATATCAAAAATATGAATAAACACATTGTAAAAAGCCACTTAGTGACCTTACTAACCCTCTGCTGCTCCGATCCCGACACTAATTATACAGCGCACCTCGTAGACTAATAAACCACAATGCACATAGTTTGTGACTTTATTACTGTGTATAAAGTTGCGTTGATTACTGGTGGCCGTCGGCCGTTGCAGTCACCGCCCAGGTGACAGCTAAATGTGTGAAATAGTTAATTGAAGCAACATAGTTGGATTAAAGTATTAGAGTAATCTCTTGTAATATTATTAGCTTTGTGTCGGGATGAGATGAGGAGTTAGTGCTTGATGCTGTTATTACGTTATCCCAGTGACTGAGGGTTGGATAATTTAAAAAAAAAAAAGTTGAATATTTTTATCATTTCTTGGGATCTCTGCTGCTTTTACACTTTTTTTTTTCCAACCAAATATTTTTTGCAGGCACCAAAACCAGTTTTTCATGAGTCAGACAGCGAGCTGACACCTTAATCCCTTTGCTCCCCTGAGATTCTCCGTCTTTTCACGGACAGGATATGCCTTTAAATTAAACGGATTCTTCACATTTAGAGTTAATTTGTAAACTGCTGAAAGGTTCAATGTTCTACCTGCAGAGACGGCCAAACCTGGAGGCCCCTGACGCAGAGAGCAGCATCTCACACATATCACCACTTCTCCAATTCATTGCTATAGTTGGATTTTTATGTATTTTAATTTCAAGGTTGGAATAATGTGATGACTGGTTTATAATATCATAGATAATAACTATAAACCGAGTCTCCAGTAAAACAAATAGATGCTACTTTTTTCATTGCGTCTCGGTTGTGTTTTTGCTTTTGCGTTTTTTATTATGTCTATGATAAGTTGTTTTAAGAAAAAAATAAAATAAAAGGATCTTTTTTTTTCGGATAAACCTTGAACCAGTAATGTAATATAACTGCAACGTAGTCTCTACCATTACCTCAGTCGTCCGTCCTCGTCGCCATTACCATCATATACTAGTGTCACAATAACTTGGGCTGTCATTACCATTGTCATCATTCAGCAAACACTGAAGTGTAAAATTGTCCCCTGAGGAGGTGCTCTGGTACTCGAAACACGTTGGGACATTAAGTATCTTTTTTCATATATATGTGTAAAATGTTAGAAAGCATAGGTTTGTTTATGACGCATTTTTTTTTATATCAACAGGATATTTAGTTTTACATTTTACACTTTGCAATCCATTTTTTTCACCCTTTTTATGCCAAAAACATGAAAAAAATAGATAAAATTTTCGCGCATCCATTTTTAAACGTTTTTCCATTTTCCATAAAAAAGAATCAAAAACAGATCAAAACCCTTTTTTTTTTAGCGCACACAATAATGTGGTTGAACACGTTTTTGTACACACTAAAAAAGAAAAGGATGCGCTTTGACCCTTTTTTTTTTTTACCCCCTTTTTATGATGGAAGTCAATGGAAAAACTGATAAAAACAGGTGCACACAAATGCATCAGTTTTATTATTCATCCGTTTTCTGCATAGAACGGATTGCAGAGACGCAGCAGTGTGACCCCAACCTAATTGCAGGTAGCGGTTTGTCTTTATGGGGGTCTAAGGTTTTATTGGGATGCAAGGTTCCTGCACAGGATTGCTGTCCTTAGGGTGAGCGCTCTGTCTGGTCATAGGGCGACTCAGTTTGCATAGCGTAGGGACCGATAGCCACAGTAGGCTCCATTGTTGGTCTCATACATGAATTTTTCCTCGGTGAGTTGCTTCTTCCTATACGTCCATCCAGCAGCAGCCATCTTCAGCCCATCATCTTCACAAGCTTCAGCATATTCTGTCTCCCTCCTTCGTGGTGCCGCTCAGTCTCACCACTACACTGTACGGAAACCACATGTTACCTATCAGCAGCGCAGCCAAAGGGGCGGACACAAGCACAGAAACCAATGTGAGGTTCACAGGGTCACCATCCAGTCACATGACCCATATGTGAGCGTAGGCTGGTTCTTATTGCAAAGTGTTGAATACAGATAAGAACACACGTCTATACAATAGCATGTTATTATATTATATTATAATGACAGGGACAGGATGTCTCCATTATTAGATCAATATTAGTGAAGAATATTTGGCCCTGGTTAATATTAGACTGATAGACTCCTCCTCCTTCTCCTATCCCGCCCACCAGTGATTGACAGCCACCACTTATCTACTTGTATACAGGTAGCAGATACGGTGGAGGATATAGCAGACTGATAGGATGAGTCTGGTCTAGTATCACGTATAGTCGGGGAACGGTAACCAAACTGGATAATCCTATCTGGCTGCATCATTAGTTTCCTAAAGGACCCGTGAACAATGAGCGCTGGAGTCTGATCACTTACTATTGGCACCAGTTTTATGGGTTTATCGTCTGTCTGGAAAAATTGTGCAGATTATTACTTGGCTGGGTTCACACCAGAACATTTTTTTCTGTTGGAATCAAACAGAATAAGGGGGGTGCCAGGACCAAGAGCAACCGATGGGCCCCTATTATGGTGTCCAGCATGAAACTCCTCACAAAGAATAAGTAGTGGTGTAGTGTAGTGCTAGCACTGCATGTCCGTACCCTGTATTGGGGCACTGTCGTATATGATCTACAAATAGATAATAAAATGCTTATATAAGGGGATATTCGCAGGCCGTAACTTTTTCACTTGTAACAATCAACTGACCAAAAAAGAAATCACTCATCATGGCTTTAGTCATTGTTAATCATTTACTGTGATTCCACGTCGTTCCTTCATATGCTGGGATCGGATGGAATAAACGATTATAGTAGCAATCGTTCTGTGTAATACGGTGAACGATTTCAGATTATCGATAAATGATTGGTTTTCAATCTTCTATCGTTAAGTGCCGCTATTGTTTTTTGTTGTTGTTGTCTTTTTGTTTGTTGTTTTTGCAGAAATCAATAGTCCAGGCGATTTTAAGAAACTTTGTAATTGGGTTTATTAGCTGAAAAATGCATTTTTATCATGAAAAAGCAGTTTGAAGCCCTCCCCCCGTCTTCATGGTTTTCTTATGGAGAGGGGAGGGGTGGAGGGAGATGAGGCACCAAAACAGGACAACTGAGAGTTAATTTACAGCTACATCACCAGGCTATCTCCTATGAAGTCAGCACAGACCTCAGAATACCGGCTTTCATACAGGTCCTGCTGTGTAATCCTTTGTTCTCTGCTGGTGACTAATCTCCCTCCTCCCCTCCCCTCTCCATAGATTACACAGGGCTCGACTGATGTAAAAGAGTCGAGATTTCCTGATAATGAGCAGTGAATGAGAGAGAGGAGGGGGGAGGGGACCTGGGGAAAGGCTCTTTAAATGCAGATAATGGCAGATTTGTCTAATAAACCCAATTACAAGGTTTTTTTTTAATTGCCTGGACTATTAATTTCGGCAAAAAATAACAACAAAAAACGACAGTGACACTTAACGATAAAAGATTGAAAACCAATCATTTATCGTTAATCTGAAATTGTTCACCGTATTACACAGAACCATAGTCATTACTTGCGATCGCTACTATAATCGTTTACTCCATCCGATCCCAGCAAGTGAACGAACGACGTGGAATCAAAGCAAATGATTAACAATGACTAAACCAATGATGAGCGATTCCTTGTTGATTATCGTTTAAATTAGAGTGATAGAACGATAATTCCCACAATAATTGTCCCGAGGAATAGGGCTCTTATACTAGGAGAAATTTTATTTTTAGGTCTGCAACAATACCATGAGATACAGCACTGCTTTGTTTTTTACTATATATTGAGAATCCCATTCACGTTTATAGTTCAGCAACTTTTTTTTTTTTTGCTGCGGATCCTGCACCAAATCTGCGGCATCTTTTATGGTTTTCCCCTGTTTAGCGTGGACTCCTTGTTGTTGTCAGCAATCTATGTATTGTGAACGGCATTAGCTGAGGGCGGTGTATTATCGGCGAGCGCCTCGGTTTCCTGACTATCAGCAGGTTGCACGATCTGTTTATATTGTGATTTACATGAGAATTGTAAATAAACTATTTGCCAGCTTGGTGGTTGCGTTCGGCGGAGTCATTAGCGTGCGTGTCATTCTGATGAGTTATTGCTTTCCTGCTATGTGTCTCGTCTTCCCACAAGCAATGGAAACATAAATCACATGTGGTGTGCAATCTGACAGCTTGTGTCTGTGCAGCCGTCACTCACTCCTACCAGATGGGGGCGTTCTTCGCCTTGACAAGAACAGCTTTTCTTACTGTGTGCTGATTGCGTCTGACTTCATTAGCTTTTTAACCTGAGTAGTTCTGTATGTTTATATGGATGGTTTGCTGTACTCATACAGCAAAACACTTTATGGCATTGTTTCTGTCTTAGGGCGGGTTCACACTACGGAATTCTCGCGGACAATGTCCGCGGAATTCCGTCAGCTGTCCGCCCGCACGGGCATGCGCTTTTCCGCCGGCTCCATAGACACCATTCTATTGGCCGGCTTATTCCGCGATCCGCTAAAAGAAGTGACATGACACTTCTTTCAGCGTATAGCGGAATACGCTGGCCCATAGAATGATGTCTATGGGGCCGGCGGAAAGGCGCCCAGATGTGCGGGCGGAAAGCTGACGGAATTCCGCGGACAATTCCGTAGTGTGAACCCGCCCTTATATCTACAACTCTTACTGGAGCCTTGGGCTAGTTTATTAAAGTTTTCTTTTGACATGTCATAGTCTGGGTGTAGACCAATATCGACCGGGAGAACAAGTGGAGAGAGGACCGCGGTGCAGCAGGTTCGCTCCCCGCTCTGAGAAAAAAAAAATCCGGCTCCATAGAACACTCAGACCCGGACCGATCAAAACTTTTGACATGTCTCAAAAAGAGCAAAAATCCAACAGCACAAAGGAACCAAGTCCAATGCATAGGCAAACAACGATGGGGGATGCTTGCTGAAGAATCAGCTATCCCTGTACTGACCAGATTATCAAAGAAGAGAAGGGTCGAAACATTGCTGTAAACACTTGTTGATGGAATAAGGTACCAATACTTTGAAGCTACTTGGATGCTGTTGGACCCCCCCCCCCCCCCCTTGTTTAGTGTCTCTATGACTTGTCAAATGTTTTTACGGACGACAGGTACACTTTAAAGAGGTTTTCAAAGATATGTAATTTGTTTTTTTTAGGAGGGTTATTCTGAGGTCAGGTTGCTGATGAACTCACTGTGATTAATCCTTCAGCATTGCAAAGATGCTGCAATGTTGCAGATACAGCCTGCCAGGGACTTGTTTACATCAGCCGTCTCAGAAGGGAGGGGGAAGGAGAAGACGAGGAGAAAAGCTCACACACAGATTTTTGTGTCTTCAGCAGAAAGCAGCAGCTAAGAACTGAGGGAAGGAGACTGAATAGATAACAAGAAGTATGGAAGGAATTGTTAGTCTCACCATGGGCAGCAACATATCAAAAGTTATGTTTGATACATAACTTTTCAAATTGACAGAAACAGAGTTCAATATTCTATTTAATTTACGATCACATGAAGATGAGGCTAATACAGTTCTCAGTGTCTCTTATATTTCCATGTGTTACAGCGATGTCTCCCTATAGAGCAAACATATAGACCAGGATAACTACAGTGAGAACAATAAAACTGAGCCCCCGTACATAACCTACAACACATTCTGGGTAACACCGTGATTCTGGAACCATAGTTTGTTAAATAATTATTCCCCATTCCCTGAAGTAAGGGCCGGCCTCATAGGGTGGTATAGTGTCATTTTTTTCAGTCTTTACGCACTTCATATAGGCGACTGATCCACTTCAAACAAGTATATATGTTTTATAAAAACCTAATATAAAGATATGGAGGATCACTGAGGTTTTAGTAATGTTTAATACTAATCACAATACCCCGGACTATGGGAATTATCTGTTATTAATAGCCCGGCCATAGGCCAGTTATATACTGTAGCATCAGGAGAGAGGAGGAGACCCTGGGATCATGGGGCGAGCGCTCCTTGAAGACCCAACTTGGATATCCAATGGATTTATGTTTTATTATAAGTAGAAATAAAATATATACAAAGTATGTATAGATTTCTGCTATTTCATCATAGTATACAGCAGACTGAGGCGAGCAGCTCTCCCCTGATGGGTCTCTCTGTATGGACACCACCTGTTCTAGACCACATGAGAAGCTCCGTCCAGTCCTCTCTTCCTGTATTCTGCTGAACTGAACTTGGATCACTATAGACCCCTATGGTGATGGAAGGTCGCTTCTTTACAACCATGGGAGGTCTGGCTATTTGGCCATCCGAAACTAGACGTAGGTGTCAAGTTGTATAGAACTGCAGCTTGAGTCGCTCTGCATCCAGGCCCTGCAGGCAAAGTTTCGACTGTATTCTTCTCTGCTGTTTTTTTGTTTTTTTGTGCCTCCCCTTACGGCACTCACTGATTATAGTCTCCATTTGTCATGTAAACTTATGAGCTTTTTGATGTTTTCACTCTTCAATTTGTATTGTGGGGACAATGAAGTCGTCGTGAATGGTGAGAACCGTAAATGTCCGTCTCTGGGGCGTAACACCTTCTGTACAATGGAGATTATTGGTCAATAATTTACAAAAAATTGCTGAGTTTCTCTGACTAAAGCTTCTGTATTCCATCACTGATATGTTCTTGCTGTTCGTCTTTGTTACCAATTTGGTACAGTCCCAATACTTTTCAGGAATAATTGGTCCGTTTTGACACCGTTTTGACAGCGGGATATGCCAGGTGTATACCAAATAAAGTTGTAAAAGTTTAGGCTTAGAATGGGCGGTCCTGGTTACAATATTGTGGTTGAGGTGAATTTTTAAAAAGTTTGATCAACTTGATAGTTATTTGTGACCTTTAACCCTTTCCTCTTGATGGACTTACCATTATGTCATAATTGTGGTCTTCTAACAACAATAGAACATAATGGTATGTCCCGATGATCGTGCAGACACCGTGGCTTTGTCTGTGTGTGATCACCATGGGAACTCAGCTGTGATTGACAGGTGGAATCCTGACGATAATCCCTTCGAGGCCGTGGCAGTACTAACTGTGGCGCCAATGGAGTTTGCCAGAGGGAGGCTGCATGCTTATGTGATGCTGATGGGTTACAATGGCGGCTGGGATCTAATAAAGGCCTCAGATCTGCTATAGGTGTATGCAGAGATGTCAACGTCCGAAAGCCTGCCCCCAGGCTGGTGGTCAAGCAGTGAGCGGTTCCGGTGCAGTTAGTGGTCTGCTCCATGGTTCAGTGAGACTGATAGGAACACTGGGGCATCGGTAGGAGCACTGCCTGCCCCCATAGTGATGATTCGCCCCCTGCCAGCCCGCCCCTTTCTAATAATAATGAATGAAGCAGGCCGGATTGGAGCTATGGGGGCGGGCAGTGCTCTTAATGGGGGTGCCCCACTGTTCATAACCATCTCACTAGACAGTGGAGCACACGAATAACTGCAACAGAATGGCGCCAAGGATAAAGGTAAGCTGTAGCTGATTTAGGTTGTCTTACTACTTACCAAGCAGAAGCAGGAGAATATTCTTAGTTAGGCCGGCGGTACTCAGCAGCCATTAGTCATCTTACCTACAATGATGGGGTTACTGGGCAGAAGTCTATGGTTACCTGTTAGAGTGAGGAAACTGTGTATTGGGGCCGTTCTAAAGGTCCGTTTTATTATATGTTATATAATATAGGTTGTTTAGTTGTTAGTAGGTAGAAGGGTCTATCTGCCAACTGATGTTCCGGTTCTCTAGTATTATGTCTCCTGCATACAGGGCAGACAGCAATATAGGCCTGTTAGAGGATGCCACAATGTGCGATTATTGGAAGAATCTAATATAATATAATAGAGCCAATAGTATTGTGTTGGTGCCAAATCTGCAGCTGCATGCAGGCATGAATACAGTCACCTGCCGCCAACTTCGATTTTCACTTCTGCGGCTGTCACATGTAAATTTGCAGGCAAGGCATCAAGGCGTCCGCCCCGTATTGCCATCCCCGTTGTCCTCTACCGCCAGATGTAGAGCTGCACACAGTGGGCCGTTATCCCATCACCTGCCGCCATTCCATATTCCGTACCATTCGCTGTCGCTGGTGTGCTGTACGAGTGTGCTGTGGTGAGCCCCCCTAGTGGCCGGAAGCCGCCATACTGTACACTTTGTCCCAACACCTGCCACCATTCTGTACTCTGTCCCTGCTGTGCTGTACAAGTGTGCTGTGTGGTGAGCTCCCTCTGGTGACCGGAAGCAGCCATACCATATGCTGTCCCTGCTGTGCTGTACGAGTGTGCTGTGGTGAGCCCCCCCTGGTGGCCGGAAGCCGTCATACCATACACTCTGTCCCAACACCTGCCACCATTCCATACTCTGTCCCTGCTGTGCTGTCCGAGTGTGATATGGTGAGCTCCCTCTGGTGACCGGAAGCCGCCATACTGTATGCTGTCCCTGCTATGCCCCTATGAGTGTGCTGTGGTGAGCCCCCCCTGGTGGCTGAAAGCTGCTGTGCAAGTGACCTGTGAATTCTTCTTCCTGGAGAAATAAGACATCCCCTGAAAATAAGCCCTAGAAAATCTTTAGGAGCAAAACACTGCCTTATTTTCTGGGAAACACAGTAAGATATTTGCTATAGGGGCCACGTATGGTCGAGTACATGAAACCTTTATTATATGCTTTGTAGTTTTGTGTTATTGAGATCAGGGTTGGTACTGTATTGAGGTGTTGTATGTTTTCTATACGGCCTAAAGTTACCGAAATTGAGCTACTGGTTACAAACAAGTTTAAGTAGGTTATTACAGGGTGTGGTAATGCCAGGGCATGTTACCGACTTGGTAGTAAGGGCTTGGTAGACGATCAGAGGAGAGCACTTGTAGAAGACAAATTAGCATTGATACTTGTGGGAAAAAAATAGTTTGGAGGAGGATTTGTCATATAAATAGCCTCTAAGTCCCAGTGCTCCACTAGTTACACAACTGCTATTAATGTCAATGGAAGCGGCACAAAATGTATAGGACGGCCATCTCAGATGTTTCCGGCCTTCCCACCATCACAGGACGGTGGTCGCCCATCTTTATACTGTTATAGGGATATTCCCATCATATATAATATAGTATATACCTGTAGGGATCAGGGTAAAGGGGGTTTCCCATCATATATAATATAGTATATACCTGTAGGGATCAGGATATAGGGATATATTCCCATCATATATAATATAGTATATACCTGTAGGGATCAGGGTAAAGGGGGTTTCCCATCATATATAATATAATATATACACCTGTAGGGATCAGGATATAGGGATATTCCCATCATATATAATATAGTATATACCTGTAGGGATCAGAATATAGGGGTAACCCCATCATATATAATATAATATAGACCTGTAGGGAACAGGATATAGGGGTAACTCATCATATATAATATAGTATATACCTGTAGGGATCAGAATATAGGGGTAACCCCATCATATATAATATAATATAGACCTGTAGGGAACAGGATATAGGGGTAACTCATCATATATAATATAGTATATACCTGTAGGGATCAGGAGAAAAAGGGGTAACCCCATCATATATAATATAGTATATACCTGTAGGGATCAGGATATAGGGGTAACCCCATCATATATAATATAGTATATACCTGTAGGGACAGAATATAGGGGTAACCCCACCATATATAATATAATATAGACCTGTAGGGAACAGGATATAGGGGTAACTCATCATATATAATATAGTATATACCTGTAGGGATCAGGAGAAAAAGGGAGGGGGGGCTTTTTTTATTATTCACATTATACTATATAAAATCAGAAGTGAGCATTATTGATGTATTGTTAAGCTGTAGTGATCGATCGATCCCATTGTGACGTTACCCTCATATTTGGGTGTTGAGAAATTCATGGAATAAATGCTTTTTGGTTCACATGATCAATGCGTCCGCCCTCAGAAACACCAGAAGGTTCAAATCCCCATCCGAAGGCCTGTCAGAGAGAAGATGTTTGTGCAGCTACAGACGCCATTCGTGAGATGTCATATCCACCTTCAGTCTTGTCATCAAAGAGACAGCAGAATCTTGAAGTTACCCTTTTATTTTTTTGACTGTCATTTTTTCCATTGTAACCTGAAAAGATAATTTTACATGACTTCACTCTGGGAAGGGTGTGTTTCCCTCGCAGAGGTGTATATAGTGCCTGAAGTGTCGAAATCACAATCCAACTCTTTTCACCCGGCACCATTTGTGTCCAGACAGAAGTCTAGAGCCGCCGCTCCGCGCTGGATTCATCGGAAAGGGGCACGCCACGGGCTACGGCTCAATATAGACTGCTCGCTATGTCTCTGCAGACTGACAGCTATTACTGACATCAAAGGATTACAGCCGGGGTGGGGAACACGCAGTATTTCTTACTTCAAGACAGGACGCATGTTCCTCACAGCCCGGCCATAAATATTCTCCTATTAACCTCCAATTTTTCATCCCTTTTCTGCCTTCACACTCGGCCGAAGAATTTGTATCTTTACTGTGGTTGTTTACGTTCTTTCTATCACCGATATTTATGGCCGTGTTTAACTGTCAAATAAATATACGGGACGTCAACGCCGAGAACTTCCAGCCATTTCTGACATTTGGTTCCACCTGTCAATGCTAATTAGTTCTGAGAAATTAAGATTTTACGTACTTTGCTTTTTTTCAGAATTTTTCTGTCAATTTCCCCCCCCCCCCCCTTTTTTTTTTTTTTACTGATTTTATAAATTGCTGCATAAAAGGAAGACAAGACAGAGTATTAATTCTAGATGAGCTAAAAAAAGATCATTTTATTACATAAAAAATTTACTTTAAAAGTTAAGATTACTATTTTTTTTTTAAATCAGATATTTTTTATTCAAATGTTATCAAACAAGTTTCCTCGTGCAAAAATATTTCACTAATAGTGCAGTAGCTAAACGAAATTAAAGGGGTACTCCACTCAAACGTAATTTTTTTATATGTTGCTGCCGATGGTGAGACTAACAATTCCTTCCATACTTGTGTGTGAGCTTTTCTCTCTGTCTCCTCCTCCCTTCTGAGACAAGTCCTTGGCCGGCTTTATCTGCAACATTGTGGCTTCTTTGTAATGCAGGGAGGGATAATCACAGTGAGTTCATCAGCAACTTGACCTCAGAATAACCCTCCCAGCATTATAAAGAAGCTACAATGTTGCAGGACTTGTTTACATTGACCATCTCAGAAGGGAGTCGTAGAGAAAAGTTCACACACAGTTTTTTGTGCCTTCAGCAAACAGCAGCATTTCTAGCTACGTCCCTGGATACAGCCATAGGCTGTATCCACCAGGACTCCTCAGGGCTGCATCCAACTACTTCAGCCACTGCTATTCAAACATATTGTGCTCGATGTTTGCTCAGCCCTAATGTCACCTATTGAGAAGAGTCCTAAAGTGCTGTAATGGGACATTTATACAATATATTGTACTTACCACCATAAAACACTGAGTCAAGAGTGTTCCCATTGTCAGAATCTCTATCAGTAAGTCAGTCTTATCGGTATAAGGCACCATACGTAGCTATTCTTCCTTTCCAAAAAAAGAAGGCAATGTAACTTAACAAGCTCATTATCAGTCACTGGGGTGTGTCGGGTGGATTCTATATGACGGATCCTGCTCCGCCATCATTGTTTTCTCTATAATGGAACCCATGATGATGGTATGAACACAGTTAGTGTGACCTAAGCTCTTTGTTATATTGTCTGTGTATTATGACCTATGGATGTTGTGTCTTGGTAATAGTGAAAAGTGTTACAGAGAATACAACTAAAGACCACCCATGGCCCATTCTGTGCAGTCTTGGTAAATACATGTATCTGCCATGATATAACAATTCTGGAACATCTTATACCTTAGTGTTGGGCCGTTCCTCTGTTATTATTACTGGAAATGTATGACTAAATAGCCAACTGGGTGTTACCATTTGGGGGCGTGGTCATATACTATCAGCTCTGATTGGATAGTGGCAGACAGTGTAGTGACACAACCCCTGTTGATAACACCCAGTTGGCTCTTTGTCTCGTTTATCTGGAATACAAGCAGCTACAGTGGTCATCATCATGTTGTTCTTGATTTCCGTCCACTAGCTAAAACACTAACTTTTTCTTTTCTTTCCTCTTTCAGCCAAGTCCATTACCGAGTCCAACTCTAGGCAGACAACCCAATGCCAGCCAGTCACTGCTCGCCTGGTGCAAAGACGTAACAAAATCCTATCGGGGAGTAAGAATAACTAACTTCACCACCTCGTGGAGGAACGGGTTGGCGTTTTGTGCAATATTAAACTACTTTAGGCCGGACTTGATGTAAGTATGGAGACCTACACGGCCCACCTTGAAAGGAGATGCCGCCAATGCTTTAATACTACCTTCTCCTAGGGCTCGTGGAATGCCGATTTGCAAGGGGTCGGTGCCGCGTACCTTTTGACTATCAATGTTCCCCTTTCATTTTAAGCTGCCATCTCATTTATGATGTTTTTTTGCCTTAATCCTATAGAAACTACTGACCTCAAGATGCTATTAAAAATTTTGTTCGTGTTGAAATGAGATGAGAGAAATAAGCCCGTAGCTCTTTGAACACTGACGACAAGGGATTACCACATGGCAAATTTGGCTGTCAAAGCTTGTCCCTGGTCCTTGCCTCCTATTTTAGACAAAAAGCTGTAGGCGCTGAAACCCGCCATATCCATATTATTTATTAATATATTTTTGTCCGTTTTAATTTTCCACACTATTAGTTTTGTTGATTGAATTGCTGAAAAACTACTCCTTGCCATATGATTTTATTCTAGGACTTTTTTTTTATTTTATTTTATTTTTAGCTGGAACTTGTTTTAAAAAATATACTGTTTTTATTATTTTTTATGTATCAAATTTTGTTTGTACCTACTTTTGCCATTTTCTCCTTCAGTGACTACAAGTCCCTCAATCCGCAAGATATTAAGGAAAACAACAAAAAGGTAAGAGCTGCAAGGTGAAAACTTTGCTCAAATTCTGCCGGTTTTCATTGATTTAAAAACCTAGAATTAATTAAAAAGATTTACAAACAATGAAATAAAGTGAACACATTCGGTCATAAAGCCATGGTGCGGCAAAGAGCGCAAAACATCCTCCCATCTGCCCAGAGCACCAAACAATTCAAATTAGCCTGCAAAAAAAAAAATCTTGTAATTGTAGTTTGTAAATGTCTGGAAATAATTACATATCAGGAGGACGTCTATCAAAAACATCAGGATTTCCATACTGTGTATCAATCAGAAGTCAGGGCCCTATTACAGGTAGTGATAATCTGCAGGATCGGGCCAATTCAGCAGATGATCGATCTGTGTAATAACGACAACGATCCTCGGCTGATCGTCTCATTTGTTCCTGACTAAATATCATCGTCCGGCGGCGGCTGCTGAACGTGTAAAGAAAATAATCAAATGTATACATACCTGTCCAGGTGAGCCGGTATCTTCTTCGCTTCTGCCCACAGCCATCGCCAGAACTGCTACTAATCCCTGAGTGGTCTGTCACTTCAGAGACCGATTCTGCAGCTCTCGCGGTGGCTGCGGGCAGAAGCCAGGGGGATGTCGGGGAGCGTGGACAGGTACGTATTTTCCGGCATATAAGACGACCCCCAACTTGTCCAGTTAAAATATAGAGTTTGGATATTCTCTGTGTATAAGACTGACCCTCTTCCAATGCACACCAAGGGGGCCGAGGAGGAGTTACAGTAATGCCGGGAGGATACAAGGGTGGCCAGACAGGTAAAAGCACAGCGCCACTCTACCATATCTCCTTTTTTTTTCCATACCCCCGATGTCTGCGGCTTGCTCCGCCCTTCATGCGGTCGCCGCATATGGCGAGGATGTGGCCGTTCTTGAGCTCCCCCCACTGTATGTGGGGATCGCAAATTCTCCAGTTCGGTTCCGAAGTTTTTCAGCACCCGCGCTATAAGACGACACCCGGCGTATAAGACGACCCCTGACTTTTGAGAAGGTTTTCCTGGGTTAAAAAGTAGTCTTATATGCAGGAGAATACTGTATATACTTTAAAATTTTACACTAAGGCGAGGGCTGCATGGAGTCGCGTATTAGGGTGGGTTCACACTACAGAATAAGTTCTGGCAGATTCCTTCACTCATACCTGCTCGCAGGGCCGCGCATCTCTCCCCACACCATAGACCTCATTATTTGGCTAGGACGATTCCGTGCTCCACTGAAGGAACTGACATGTCAATTCTTTTGGCGGACGGCGGAATTGGCCCGGCCATAGAATGTTGGCTATGAGATGCACGCCACTGCGAGCGGGTACGATCGCCGGAACTTATCCGCACTGATTCTGTAGTGTGAACCCACCTTTAGCCCAATCTAGCAGAGCGGCGTTCATTTACATTGATGATCTGGCCGTGTAATACAGGGGCCTTCCTAGAAATGGCTGGGCCCCATAGCAAACTTTTGATTGGGCCCTCCTCCCCCTTCCCCACCACTAAGCTGTCAAGTATAGTCATAACTGCAAGTGCTCAACAAGAGTGCTTACAGTGAAAGGGACATTTGCAGAACCCAGGAGGTCGCCCGGCTACCAGCTGCAAATGGGGACCCAGTGTATTGCAGGAGCGGGCCCCCTGACGTGGCAGGCCTCATAGCAGCCACTATAGCTGCTGCATTTGTAGGTAACCCCCTGGTGTAATACGCCCCTTAGGCCCCATTCACCTCCCATTTATAGTCTATGGTATCGCTATGTCAGCAAAAAGGCTGCTGAAAAATACGGCAATAAGCCCATGGACTACGGTCGCTTCATTTCCAGAATAAATCCTTTATGTTACTAATACTAACACTGTAAAACCTAATGTAAACCATGAAGAGGATACAGCGTCATCTGATCACCAGGGCTTCATTACACAGCTGATGGACCGGGGTGCCCAGACCGACCTAATATTCATGGCTCATCCCTTGCATCATCATAATATTTATTCTTTTTACAGACTATTAGGACTGGGGTCGATACAAGATCTTACACACTACGAGGACTGGGGGGACACTAGAGGCAACAAGTGCTCGATTTGCCGATGCTCCCGCCATAGTACATAGACTCACAAGGTGCCTATAGGTGGTTGGGTGAGCCGCTCACACGACGTGGTCTGAGTACAGATACAAAGTACACAAACCAAATTTTAAAGCCGGGCTGAGAAACCCCCTCCATGTTGTACAGGAATCTCTTACTCTCTAATCTGCACATACTACAAAGAAATAGTGAAAAGACTCGGGGTCTATAAGCATCTATTCCCAATAATCATTATCCCTATACCAAAAACTGAAGACAGTGGGGTTCTTACTACCACATAGCTGCATAAGGACCGAATTGCAGGACATAATTCCGGGGTAAAATGTATGAACTTAAAGTGTCACTGTCCTTTTAATTTATTTATTTATTTTTTTTTTTCAGAAATCAGTACAGGCGATTTTAAGAAACTTTGTAATTGGGTTTATTAGCCGAAAAATGCATTTTTATCAAGAAAAGCAGTTTGAGGTTCTCCCCCCTGTCTTCATGGTTCTCTATGGAGAGGGGAGGGGTGGAGGGAGATGAGGCCCCAAAGCACAAAGAGTTAATTTACAGCTACATCACTGGGCAATCTCCTCTGACTCCTCTCTGCCCTTTGAATACTGACTTTCATACAGGTCCCACTGTGTAATCCTTTGTTCTCTGTTCTCTGCTGGCGACTAATCTCCCTCCTCCCCCTCCCCTCTCCATTGGTTACACAGGGCCCGACTGATGTAAAAGAGTCGATTTCCTGATAATGAGAGAGAGAAGGGGGGGGGGGGACTGGGAAAAGGCTTTTTAAATGCAGATAATGGCTTTTTTGCCTAATAAACCCAATTACAAAGTTTCTTAAAATCGCCTGGACTATTTATTTTTAAATAAATTAAAACAGACAGTGACACTTTAAAAAAAAAAAAAAAAAAAAAACATATATATATATATATATATATATATAAAATGATAATCATAAAATATATATACAGGATATCTAAGCAGCACTACCAAATACATATAAATATATATATATATATATATATATATATATATATATATATATATATATATTATATAAATATACACACACACACATAACTGTCACAGCTATTGTCATACTATTCATTTGTAATTCAACTGCTATATATATATATATATATATATATATATATGTATATGTGTGTGTTTATGTATGTGTGCGTATGTAGTATGTATATATGTGTGTGTGTGTGTGTGTGTGTGTATATGTATATATATATATGTATATATATATAATGTGTATGTAGTATGTATATGTGTGGGTGTGTGTATGTATATGTGTGGGTGTGTGTATGTAGTATGTATATGTGTGTGTGTGTGTGTGTATGTAGTATGTATATGTGTGTGTGTGTATGTAGTATGTATATGTGTGTGTGTGTGTGTGTGTATGTAGTATGTATATGTGTGTGTGTATGTAGTATGTATATGTGTGTGTGTGTGTATGTAGTATGTATATGTGTGTGTGTGTGTGTGTGTGAAGTATGTATATGTGGGTGTGTGTGTGTGTGTAGTATGTATATGTGTGGGTGGGTGTGTGTATGTAGTATGTGTATATATATATATATGTGTGTGTGTGTGTGTATGTATATATAATGTGTGTGTATGTGTGTGTATATATATATATATATATATATATATATATATATATATATATATATATATATATATATACTGTGTGTGTATGTATATATAATATGTGTGTGTATGTGTCTGTATATGTGCCTTTGTGATCCCGGGCACATACATTTCAGTGTCACGCAGGAAATTAGTCCTGACGCTCGTGTAAATCCAAATTTAGGAAGAGGTTAATATCTATTATTAGGGGACAGATGTAACACAAACTTGCAGTTGTTATTATTGCAGATAATTTAAATTGCTCCTGAAAATTGAGAACATTTTGTGAGACTCCAATTACTATGATAATTGAAGGGAGAAATGTTTATTCATTGAAGCGTCAGGGTTGTGTATTGTAGCTCCACCAGCCGCTCTATATGTACCTGACTCCGAGCCTAATGCTCATAGACACATCTCTACCTGTCACTTTAAAAATAACTAATAAAAAAATCCAAGGGGTTAGGAGATCCTTTTAAGCAGGTTGACATGGTGATGTTTGTGCTGTTATTGAGCCCCTGAACGTCCCCTCCATGGTGCACAGCTATTTCTTACTCTCTCCCTTTCAGGAGTAGGGACCAGGGGTGAGCTTTTTGACAGTAGTGCACGCATGGTTACTTCCTCGCCTTCTCCAGCCCAATAACAGCACAGGATCACATACTCCTCTCTGCTGTGCCGGGACACAACACAGTGCTGGTGAAAGTGCATTGAACAAGCTTGCACTGTATACAGTACTTGAGCACAGATGGCATGTGGAGGGAAAAGGGGTTACTGATGCACTGGGGTTTTGCAAGGTCCTATGTGAGCAGAACTAAAAGAAACAAAATGTCAAGGCAACAAGTAATAGTGTAACCTCCGCATTGAACAGGCTGTCATTGAGCTAGGGCATGAGTTGTATAGTACACTATTATAGATGGCATGTGGGGGAGAAGAGGTTACCGATGGCTTTGCAAGGTGCTATGAGCAGAAAGGAAATAAACAGCAGCAGCACAAGGGAAAGGGTTACACATAACATTGTAAAGATGGGGGAGACCTCATTTTACCTTGCATTGACAGGTACAGGTATACAGTCTTTCTATCCTCTCCCCAGCACAGAGCACATGGTAAGCCCAGCCCCCTCTTCCTGTCTTGCTGATTCTGTTACTAGAGACAGACTTCCCCTAAGAACAGGCAGTGGACAACAGATAGTAGGAAAGTGAGGTACACAGTTTGCTAGACTTGGATTTACACAAATATTAGGAATCATGCAGGGAAGTTCTTTGGAAAGACAGTGACTATGTAAGCCCTGCTCCTTTTACAGTCCAGATCTTTCCTTTATGACTTAACCCCATCACTTATTTTAAAGGCCGAACCCTATTCACATTGCCTAGTGTGTTACGATGACGACGCAATATTTGGGAATGATCTTGTCTTTTCCTTGACTTACTGTAATATTAACAATGCCTGGAAGTGGCCCTAAAGGTATAAAGTAAAAGTCAGGCACTTATTTCAGGTTCAAACAAACTATAATTATAAAGTGTCTTTGTTGCGATGCCAAGGTCTCATTTTTTCTGCCGTCTTCTGCTTGTTGCACTGATAGAACCTGTGTGCGCTACCTCATGTGTAATGGCGGCTGCGGCCCAGGGATGTGTCACATTCTCTATGTAGTTACATATTCTTTATCATTCATTTAAAGGGCAACTCCGTTAATTTTTGGGAGCTGTCACTGGTGTTATTGAGCCCCTGAGGGTCCCCTCTCATTCTCTCAATTTCAGAAAGTGGGACCAGAGCTGGGCTGTCTGCCAGTAGTACTCACATAGGTACTGGCTTCTTAGGTTGCCTGTCCACAGCACAAGCCCTACTATTCTCTGCTATACCCTGACATAGTGCTGGGGAAATTGTGCTGCACAGAACGCCCCTGGGCTGATAATTTACCAAGTACCATCCTACAGACAGCATGTGGGGGAGAAGGGGCTACTGATGCACTGGCCTGGTAAGGCGCTATGTGTGCAGAAAGGAAAGAAACAGCAGCAAGAAAGACACCGAGCTTCTGCTGACAGCCAGCCTAGAAACCGCAACAGAATTATTAGTGTGATACTGCAAATCTAGAACATGTTTAGACTGTCTAGTCTAGGTTTACACTGTCCAAGTGTTAGACCATATCAGTAAATCTCTTCCAAGATGGAGGAATAAAGAAAAAAGTGCTGTAAGTTTAGTATTTTTATTTTTCCCTATGGGACTCATATAGGTATATTACACTACCCCATGCCCTATAAACTACTGGTTATAAATGACCCCCCCCAGGGGCTCCTCCCCCTCCCTGACCACATGCCTACCGTTCTGAGCCTGGACAATACACTGAGTGATTTTTAATGACTAACGATAAACGATCATAAACGAGATTGTTTATCGTTAACCTGAAATCATTCACCATATTACACAGAACGATAATAGTTATTGCGATCATTTATTCCTTCTGATCTCAGGAAAACAATGGGCAGTGTGCTATTACACTGAACAATTAGTGAAAGAATGCGGAACTTGAGCGAACGAACGGGAAATTACAGCGAACCATTAGTGAATGATTAACGTTAATTTTAGGTTCAGATCTAAATCAACGATCAACGACATACAAACGATTTTTCAATCGTTGCCTGCCATTACACAGAACGATTATCATTTAAATTTGAACGATATAACGATTTTTCACACGATAATCCTCCTGTGTAATAGGGCCCTAAGTCTCCCATAGCAATGGTCATGTATCAGGAAGCGTCTTTGAGATCTCCTCTTTTCTTATATAACGTCTCAGCGGATAAATGTCTGGAAATGTTTATTTTCACATTAACACAATAAGAAAGCGGTGAATCTTTATGTGACCACAAAGCTGTTTGATGGGATGTTAATATGGCGGTCCGGACTGAGGCGGAGGAGCCATGTCGTCTTTCTGCTTTGGTGGATTTGGGGTAAATGGAGAGGAAACCCAATCTGGCCATTGCTGTCTTGGTTTACATCCTTTCACTAGTGGTATACCATTCCTGGATTCCACCATGTAATTAGCCGCTGTTATTGTGCGCTTGTAGCTCCTGTCATCACCCGCAGAGCCGAGCATGACAGCAACATGGAGTCTGCTACTTGCTTCCTGCAGATTTCTTTCCTCCTCTACATAGTGCTTCCCTGATAACCCTGTGCCCTCTCCGCACAATAACACACGGGGGACAATACTGGCAATGTGGTCCTGACTGCCCCTCCTCATAGTATCCTCAGCCTCTCTGCTCCACTACATGACGGGGACAACTTGGCTTCACTAGAAGAACTGAAAAAATTCGACTTTTTCTCCTGTTCAGGAAATGAGTCCTGGTGGTGGCATTAGTCCTAGTGTTCATGGTGGGGTCCTGGTTTTAGATGTAATATGGGCAGATTTTAGCCCATTCCTATTACAGCAAGTCTAGCGACCCAAACGGAAAGAATCCTAGACCCCTCTGATGGTGTCCGTCTGCGTTCGTAAAAATGTGATCAGACTAGGACTTAGCTCAGTAATATGCAGTCAAAAAAGCAGCCATATTGTGCTGGGTTATGTAGGATTAGAATACATGGCCGCTTTCTTCCAGAAACAGCACCCCTCCTGTTACCAGGTTGTGTTTGGTTTAAAATTAAAGGGGTACTCAGCTGAAAATCTTTTCTTTCATGTCAACTGGTTTCAGAAAGTTATATAGATTTTTAATTTATTTTTATTTAAAAATCTGAAGTCCTCCCATATCTATCAGCTGCTGTATGTCCTGCAGGAAGTGGTGTATTCTCTCTAGTCTGACACAGTGCTCTCTGCTGCCACCTCTGTCCATGTCAGGAACTGTCCAGAGCAGTAGAAAATCTCCATAGAAAACCTCTCCTGCTCTGGACAGTTCCTGACATGGACAGAGGTGGCAGCAGAGAGCACTGTGTCAGACTGGAGAGAATACACCACTTCCTGCAGGACATACAGCAGCTGATGAGTACTGAAAGACTGGAGATTTTTAAATAGAAGTAAATTACAAATCTATATAACTTTCTGACACCTGTTTCTGGAAGAAAGTGGCCATGTCTAATTCTGGATAAACGTTCCCAACACCTTCCGTGATCCCCATTTACTGGGGTCCCCACCGATCCTGAGAATGGAGGAATACTGTCTCCTGAATGAATACAGATGCATAGGGAATGTTTTCCTTCATTCTCAGACCAGTGGGGGGTCCCAGCAGTTAGATCCCCACCGATCTTCTTATGATTGGGGGATATTGGGCATACCTCTTTAAGAAAAGGAGGATTCTGGGAGACTGACACTTGTGCCTTCCTTTAAATCCTGTGCATGACCTCATATATACTGTACCCGTGCTCTGATCTCATACTCTGCTCTGAACAATGTGCGTATATATATATATATATATATATATATATATATATATCCGCATACATGGATAAGTATGGGACCATATGTTTAGTTGATATGTTTAGTTAATAATCATCTTCCGGCCTCACCCGGTACAACGTCCCCAGCTC
This sequence comes from Dendropsophus ebraccatus, assembly GCF_027789765.1. NCBI lineage: Eukaryota > Metazoa > Chordata > Amphibia > Anura > Hylidae > Dendropsophus > Dendropsophus ebraccatus. Next base: position 6,977,705 of record NC_091468.1, read on the forward strand.
TGCCTCTGCTCCACAATGGAGAAAAAGCTTGGCTGTTATTTCCGCTCCCATGTTGCATCAAACAAAGCTTTTCTTTCTTTGAACCCGGACGCGGCGGCCAATTTAAAGCAGTCCATTTAGCTGTGTCACCTGATCCCGGCCAATATGTCAGTGTGCCGTATAATTGGCCAATGTTTGGGAAACTGCCTGTGGTGCTTTTCCTGACAGCCGGCTATTGATGGCTGTCACTCAGACCGCTCACAAAGTAATATCCTGTAAGGAACATTTTATGTATACCTCTAGCTGTCATCCATGCCTACCTGTGCTCCAACATCACAACCACATAGTCATAGGCTGGGAAAGGAATCAAGCTCCGCTTCTTTGGCTTGTGAGGACTGATACACGACCTCTAATCATTTAGAGGGGTATATTTTCTTTCAAATCAACTGTTGTCAGAAGTTTTAGACTTTTAAAAAATTTCAGTATTACTTCTATTAAAACTTCCAGTACTTATCAGCTGCTGTATGTCCTGCAGGAAGTGGTATATTCTTTCCAGTCTGACACAGTGCTCTCTGCTGCCACCTCTGTCCATGTCAGGAACTGTTTTGAGCAGAAAAGGTTTTCTATGGGGATCTGGACAGTTCCCGACATGGACAGAGGTGGCAGCAGAGAGTGCTGTGTCAGACTGGAGAGAATACACCACTTCCTGCAGGACATACAGCAGCTGATAAGTACTGGAAGACTGGAAATTAATAAATAGAAGTAATTTACAAATTTGTACATAGAGGACCAGTTAGAATGGAGCTGAGTGACACTATAGAAGTGTCCAAGTGCAGAGTTAATACCCGGTTAGCATAATGCTGTACAGTATTCCGGTGTCTCATACATTGTCCTCTACATAATGTACCAGTTCCCTGTGGTTTGCAGGATGACACTTTGTAGTTCCATAGTGGGAACCTTGTATTGTTTGCAGTTAGAGGGTGACAATCGCTCTGGGCCGTGTAGTGACCACACACATGTATGGCGGCTGACTACAGTACGGTTATAGAAGCCGAGCACATGGCTCATCCTCTGGTGTCCATTTACAGACTAGAAGTTGTGATCTTGTGAGGGATCAGTATACAAAGGTTAGGAGGTCCCACCACCCCTCAGGGTCCTGGTAGACAAAGTGATTCTTGAAGATTAACCATAAACGATCACAAACCATATCTACCTGAGATCAATCGCCATATTACGGAATGATAGCGCTTAGTTATTACCATCGTTTACCCCATCTCATCCCGGAAAATGAGGGAACAATGTGGAATTACAGGGACCGATTAGTGAATAAACGTGTAATTATAGTGAACAATTAGGGACAATTTTAGGTTCAGCTGAGAGATGCGATCAATGACGCACAAATGATTTTTTAATAATTGCCTGCATTCATTTGAAACGATTATCGTTTAAACGATATAGCGATTTTCCACACAATGATTGTCCCGTGTAATAAAGCCCTTATTTACCTTTTGCGCTGAATGTTCCACCGCAGATTTGCAGATTCATAGAGAAATTCCATAGGAGTCCTTGGGGCTTTGGATTACCGCTCTTTTTCCACAGGAAAGTTTCCTCTTCACTTCCTCGCCTTTTCCTCATTGTGAGCATACCCTTAAAGGAGAACTCCAGGTAGAGGGGAAAAAAATGAAACTTCTGCAGAAGCATAACGCATTACTTACCTGTCTATCCCAGTTTTGAAACCGAAAACCCATTTGTTTGGGGGGTTTTGTTCTGTATTGTTTCCGTCCTTCCTGGTTGAGCAGTTCCCAGAATGCAATGCTTTCCCTCAGCTGATTATCACCCCCACCCATCACAATCAGTAAAATTAGTACTGGATTGGGTGATTCAGCCCCGCCTCCTGTGACATCACTCCCTGCCTCCTGTCTGTATCATCAGCCTGTGCTCAGCAAACACACACAATGTGAGACAGAGGCCTGGAAGATTTGTCTCCTAAGGGGGGAGAGCAGAAGGAGCAGGAGACAATGTGGATTAGCACAGATGCCATTTTTTTTCACTTCCTGGATTTCTATCAGCTACCAGTGTGACTGAATCGCACGGATACGGTAATACATTGTATAGACACATCTATATAACTTTTAATGTGCTTTTAATAGCAAACAAGTTTTTCTTATCTGGAGTTCCCCTTTAAGCCGCTATGCTGTTGGACAAGTATTCTGTGTTTGTCAGGTTGTGTCGCACACCTCTAGTAAATGTGTTGGTCCAATGAACATAAACCTTACAAATTGCTGGCGGGAACACTTCAGTAAATCAGCGCCATTGTGTGTAGCACCTTCCCTGATGGTCATGTTAACAGTCCACATATTTATATGGTTCACATACCGTCTAGATCGAGTGCATAGACATCCTACCTCTCCTTGACTGTCTATATGCTGCAGTTGTACCAAGCTCGGAGGTCACCATAATACAAGGTCCCTTGTTTAGTCCGTCACTTCTCACCCTCCTCCGACATAGTGGAAGTTTGTATCTGATAATTGTGATCGTCTATGGGCTGGTTTGGTTATCTTGGGTGTTCTTCTTCAGTAGAACAAACGACTGCAATTACACAACAAGCGGGAGGGGGCGGCTGATCAACAATGATAGAGTCAGAGACAGATTAGTCTTGTGTTGTCCTTATCTCAGAGAACATCGCCTACTGATGGAGCACACTCACATGGGGAGAATGGAAGCCGTGGCTGTGCGGGGGTGTACTGCGAACAGTGGTTGTCCTTCACATTTACATCTGTACAAGCCATGAACCCCAACACTGGCGTCTACAGAAAGAAATAGTATGAGCGACAGTCCAGAATAAATTGGGCCCCAAAAGCCGTGAGGGGAAGATGACCTCATTTACATCTGTCTGCCTCGGTCCTGTAACTCGAGGAGTGTGCACAGTGTCTCTAGGACATACTGTGTTAAGCCATTATCATTTGTATTTGGCCGATTTCTGGCCGTTCCAGACGATAATAGTTTGATGTAATGGCTCATCTTCAAAAACAACAATCAGCTGACATGCATGATGATTATGTTCAAAAAGACCAACAACGATAGCAACGGTCTGCTGGCCATCGCTCTGTGTAATAGGAGCGGCAGCATCAGACCGCCACTATCTTCTATAGGCCAGCCCCTAATTCTAAAGGTTCCTATACACTCTAGTCAAAAGTCAACCAATCCTTTCAGCTGTATAAACGGTGTAGGTCCCTCCCGACTTTCCACAACAGTTGAAGCCAGGAAAGAAAAGGGCTTGTTGGACTGTAACTGCCCAACCCTTTTGTTCTCAGGGAGATAAGCCACTGCCAGAGTTACCTGACAGCAGCATACTTCTCCTCTCCCCATTAAGAAAACCTGAAGGATTAGCCTTGCTGAACACCCCTGTGTATGGAGAGATCGGAAGAGATAGATGTTGTCCGAATGTTGAAGGTGCCTTTAGACAGTGTTCAGACTAGACAGTCATAAGGATGCACCAGATTCATCTGTTTGATAAATCTAGCACATCTTAAGGCTGATAGTCTCATAGGACCTTTAGACTAGTCGTTTTTTTTTTGCTTTCTCCGATAAGCGATTGCATACGAGGTGAAGTCAATCACCATAATACACGGAATGACAGTCGCCAGTTCCGATCACAATTACGATTGTCTGTGCACTCTAATACAATGAGCACATACACCGAAATATTTACAGACTATATAAGCGAGGATTAACAATGGTTTTATGGTCAGCTCAAAAGATGTGATCAACGACACACGAGCAACTTTTCGTTAGCGGCTTGATCGTTGCCTACGGACACACGGCATGATTATCACCTAACCTGTAATTTTAACGATTTTTCACACGATAATCTTTCCATGTAATAGGGCCCTCAGTTTAGACCAGCTGTTAGTTGGGTTATACCAGGGATGCGGAACCTTCGGCCCTCCAGCTGTTGCAAAAATACAGTTCCCATCATGCCCGGACAGCCGAAGGCTCAGATTGTGTGATAACTGTGATGATACATCTGTACACATGTTGCCAAGGTTTACACCACCTATTGGCTGTAAAGGTTTGCACCAAGATTCTGGCACCTAGTATGCCTTATGCTCTGCCACCCTCATCCTATCTGAATAAGGTTTAATCTGGAGTAAATGGGGTGCAAGTCATGCATGCCAGGTTTATGGCAGAAACTCTGCCCCGTCTCCAGTATTTTCCCCTATGTAACCAGATAATTTACAAGCAGTGGGCTATTCCACTCAAACATAACTTGTGAGCCTAACAATTCATTCTATTCTTGCTATTATCTATTCAGTTGTCTTTCCCCAGTTCTCAGCTGCTGCTGACACAAAAATCTCTGTGTGAGCCTTTCTCTCTGTCTCCTCTCCTCCCCCCTCCCTTCTAAGACAGCTGATGTAAACAAGTCCCTGACCGGCTGTATCTGCAACATTGTAGCTTCTTTATTATGCTGGGAGGATTAATCACAATGAGTTCATCAGCAACTTGACCTCAGAATAACCCTCCCAGCATTACAAAGAAGCTACAAAGTCGCAGATAAAGCCAGCCAGGGACTTGTTTATATCAGTTGTCTCAGAAGGGAGGGGGGAGGAGGGGGAGACAGAGGCTCACACACAGATTTTTGTGTCTTCAGCAGAAAGCAGCAGCTGAGAACTAGGGAAAGGAGACGGAATAGATAATAACAAGTATGGAAGGAATTGTTAGTTTTACCATGGGCAGCAACATATTAAAAGTTATGGTTGAGTGGAATACCCCTTTAAGTTTCAGACATGTGATAGGCCCACAGTTTAAGTCCCTACTACAGGCACGGCCAATCTATTGGTCCAATCACCCAAAATGATGTCATATTAGGGATCTATCATAGGGATCTGTAATGTTTTCAGGTCAGGCCATGGGACTTACAGGTGAAATACAGACACAATGATGAGGCCATATTACACTTGTCTGACGCTGACCCTCCAATGTATATAGTGCCCTTAGTGCTCATCACCATTACCTCACAGCTAGAACTGGTGGATAAGAATGCTCAATCATTTTCCATCTCAAACAGGAACGACCAGATCCTCAGAGTAACAATCTCCTGGAATACTCGCGGCAAATAAATTGAGTCCTCAGGAGTTGCAGATTGGAAGTGATAGCTTTACACCAGTAGGAAGCTTGTCGCTTGATCCAGGGTGATAAACTCTGATCTGTCTCAGGTTGTCAATCACCAGAAGGACGTGGTCTGGAAATATTAGACGAGTGGAACACAGATAACTGGTTCTGCTGACAACGTGCTTGAGATCCTCTTAAGTTATATCAGTAATAAAACCATGTGGAAAAGTGATTGTTTGGGATCAAACATAGACTGGGATCGTACATAGACTGGGGTTATGCATGGACTGGGATCGTACATAGACTGGGGTTATGCATGGACTGGGATCGTACATAGACTGGGGTTATGCATGGACTGGGATCGTACATAGACTGGGGTTATGCATGGACTGGGATCGTACATAGACTGGGGTTATGCATGGACTGGGATCGTACATAGGATGTCGTTATGCATGGACTGGGGTTATTTATAGTCTGGGATCATACATAGACTGGGATTGTGCATAGACTGGGATTGTGCATAGACTGGGATCGTGCATAGACTGGGATCATACATGGACTGGGATCATACATGGACTGGGATCATACATGGACTGGGATCATACATGGACTGGGATCATACATGGACTGGGATCATACATGGACTGGGATCATACATGGACTGGGATCATACATGGACTGGGATCATACATGGACTGGGATCATACATGGACTGGGATCATACATGGACTGGGATCATACATGGACTGGGATCATACATGGACTGGGATCATACATGGACTGGGATCATACATGGACTGGGATCGTACATGGACTGGGATCGTACATGGACTGGGATCGTGCATGGACTGGGATCGTACATAGACTGGGGTTATGCATGGACTTGGATCGTACATAGGATGTCGTTATGCATGGACTGGGGTTATTTATAGTCTGGGATCATACATGGACTGGGATCATACATGGACTGGGATCATACATAGACTGGGATCGTGCATGGACTGGGATCGTACATAGACTGGGGTTATGCATGGACTGGGATCGTACATAGAATGTCGTCATGCATGGACTGGGGTTATTTATAGTCTGGGATCATACCTAGTCTGGGATTGTGCATAGACTGGGATGGACTGGAATCACACCTAGTCTTGGATCGTGCATAGACTGGAATCATCCAACAAAGACTAGTGATTCAGCACTTAATGAAGAAGTATGCTTTTATTCCATTATTGCAAAAAAATATAAGTGAAACACCATAGTGCAGGGACCCCACAGAGATCAGACGCGTTTCGAGCACATTCGCACTCTTGCTCATGGAGGCTCAGTGAGCAAGAGTGTGCATGCGCTCAAAAAGCGTCTATCCTTGTGGGGCCCCTGCACTATGGTGTTTCACTTATAATTCGTTGCAATATTGAAATAAAAGCATACTTCTTCATTAAGTGCTGAATCACTAGTCTTTGTTGGATGTACATGGGCACACAAGCCAGGGGGGGATACGCAGCACCGAAGATTGCTATTTACCGGTGGGCCGACATTTTCTTTCTTCATTGACTGGGATCATACCTAGACTGGGATGGACTGGGATCACACCTAGACTGGGACTGTCGGACGGTTTTGAAAGACCGGACGGTTTCACATTTACCATTTTTTAACCTTTAATCGTCTTCCTCTTTCAGGCGTACGATGGATTTGCCAGTATAGGAATTTCCCGATTACTGGAGCCGTCTGATATGGTTTTATTGGCGATCCCGGACAAGTTGACTGTCATGACCTATCTGTACCAAATCCGGGCACATTTCTGTGGACAAGAGCTAAATGTGGTTCAGATAGAAGAGAACAGCAGTAAGAGCACATACAAGGTGGGCAACTACGAAACCGACACCAACAGCTCCATCGACCAGGAGAAGTTTTATGCCGAACTTAGTGACCTGAATACTGAACCCGCATCGGAGCGGCAGGAAGCGACAGGCAGCATGCCGGACATTGTGTCGGAGAGTGACCCCGTTATTACTAGTGACAATGTGATAAGGAACCACGATGGCAAATCCCAAGACGTAAGAGAAGAAGCCATCAGTGAAAGTGACTTGTCTGCACCTAGGACTAAAAGCCACCTAGAAACCCAGCAGGGCCCCAGTAGAACTTGTGAACCTGAGGATGCGAGGAGCGACGGCACATCCAGGAGTCGCTCCCAAACAAAGCCCATCGCTGCTAAGAGGAAGTTGCTGAAACCAGATGTGACTGATCTTAGCGACTTGTCTTGTGTCCCAGAAACCGGTAAGGAAGTCTTTGTGTCTGGAGATCTTCATGGACGTGGCTTACCGGAGCCGGTAAAAGATAGCCCACCCTCCGCACTAGAATGTAAGGGGCTGGAAACCAGCACCCAAGTCAAAACTACCAATGTTTCACCTACTTGCCTGGTTGGAGACTCCTACGAAAAAGTTGTTGACCCTTCCCTTAAAGTCCCATCCATTCCACAGACCGGGATCAGCGCTCTTCTGGATGCTGCAAAAACGGCATCGAACCATTCTGATCAAACTGGAAAAACCCCCAAGGTAGGTGTCCCCCCCCCCCCCTCCTTGCAGTGTCTATGTGCTTGTCTTACGTAGGCCCACACCTCGATATTACACGGATGCCGGATTCCATTGCCGCATCATTAATGTAGAAGTGTGAAATGTTGTGGTTCTAAATGGGGTTAATCACATTCACTATCTGCCCCACCTAATAAATCACAATGTGTCAGCTCCGGCTCTGTCTGGGTGGAGTCACACTGGTTTGGAATGCTGAATATTTTACTGACACTTTCTTATGTTTTTTTTTTTTTCATTTAATCGCCCATTACTTTTGGACTATTTTGTTTGTTTTACTGTCATTTTTAACTTGTCTTCATCTGCTGATTATAAAGCTGCTGTCTATGGCCGTCTTAGACTAGAAAGCATGACCATTTATTTATATCGCGCCAACATATTCCGCAGCTCTGTATAATTCTTGGAGTACACACACAGAATCAGACGTTACAGAGATTCACACGGAATCATCCAGTCACATATGAGGATCACAAGAGCTTACAGTCTATCAAATGGGGAACGATCGGGCTTCAGCATGCTAGAGGCACTTGGCGAAGATTGCCATGTTTCCCGTCATCACAGCCAATTAAAGGGATTGTAGTCCAGTTGTTACCCACAGGGGGAAACAACTACATTCACTTCATCAGCTGTGACGCAACAAGCATGTTAGGGTGTTCACCTATAGCCTTACAGGGTTATTAGTACATGGGATCGGGACCCTCAGGACCTGCTCCAAGTTAGATTTCATGGACTCATGTGGTGTTGGGTGAGGAGTCCAATTAAAGGTGGGCTCCAGAGAAAAAATCCCTCAAATCAACTAATGGCAGAAAGTTATAGAGAATTGTAAATTACTTCTAATTAATAATCCCCAGTCTTCCAGTACTTATCACCTGCTGTATGTCCTGCAGGAAGTGGTGTATTCTCTTCAGTCTGACACAGTGCTCTCTGCTGCCACCTCTGTCCATGTCAGGAACTGTCCAAAGCAGGAGAGGTTTTCTATGGGGATTTGCTGCTGCTCTGGACAATTCCTGACATGGACAGAGGTGGCAGCAGAGAGCACTGTGTCAGACTGGAGAGAATACAACACTTCCTGCAGGAAATATAGCAGCTGATAAGTACTGGAAGACTGGAGATTCTGAAATAGAAGTAATGTACATATATTTCTGTATACATTTTTGGCACCAGTTGATTTAAAAAAAAAAAATTCAGAGTTCCATTTTACCAGGTTTCTCTGCTTTTATGTAAATTATGCTGAGACACTACAGTATAGGTGTCCAATCTCTGACCCTTCGGCTGTTCCAAAAACTTCAGTGCCCCTCGTACCTGGAGAGCCCATAACTCTGGCTTTATCTGCCCAGACATGATGAGAATTGCACCTGTGCAATAGCTGGAGGCGGCAGGTCGGACCCCCATACACTGCAGTTTGTTGTGTTTCCATTCCTCACCTTGTTTAAAGTAATAATTTGCTGTTGGTGAATGAGAGCGCTCTGGTTTAACTCCTGCTCTCAGCTGTGAAGGGGGGACAACTGTATCCTGTCTAAAGACCCTATTACACAAGGTGATTATCGGCCGTTCTGGCTGATAATTGCTTGGTGTAATACGGCTTGTTGAAAGGTCACGATCAGCCAACATGCACAGTGTCCGCTGATCATGATCTTTCAACAAGCTGAAACAAAACCATCAGCACAGCGATCAGCAGCTCTCTCCTATGGGCCACCCTGACCATCTTTAGATCGATTTTGATGCGCGTAATAACACCGACAGCGAGCGGGGAACAAGGAGGAATCGAGTGCTGACTTAAGTCCCTATTACACAAAACGATTATTGGCCGTATTCACTGAGAGAGAACCAAGATACAGTGGTGCCTTGGATTATAAGCATAATTCGTTCCGGGACGGCGCTTGTAATCCAAATCCACTCTTAAACCAAAGCAAATTTTCCCATAAGAAATCACTGATATGCAGACAATTGGTTCCTCACCCCTAAAATAATGATTTTTTATTCTGAATAACAGGTAAAATAGATGAAACAAACATTCAGAAACAGCAGAATGTGATATTATGAGTTACTGTACAGTATAGCAGCATGTGGTATATAATGTATAGTAACTGTATAACCCTGATAACACAGCAGCTGGATATGTGATATATAAGTTACTGTACAGTATAGCAGCATGTGGTGTATAATGTACAGTAACTGTATAACCCTGATAACACAGCAGCTGGATATGTTATATAAGTTACTGTACAGTATAGCAATCAGCATGTGGTGTATAATGTATAGTAACTGTATAACCCTGATGACACAGCAGCTGGATATGTGGTATATAAGTTACTGTACAGTATAGCAATCAGCATGTGGTATATAATGTATAGTAACTGTATAACCCTGATAACACAGCAGCTAGATATGTGATATATAAGTTACTGTACAGTATAGCAATCAGCATGTGGTATATAATGTATAGTAACTGTATAACCCTGATAACACAGCAGCTGGATATGTGATATTATGAGTTACTGTACAGTATAGCAGCATGTGGTGTATAATGTATAGTAACTGTATAACCCTGATAACACAGCAGCTGGATATGTTATATAAGTTACTGTACAGTATAGCAGCATGTGGTATATAATGTATAGTAACTGTATAACCCTGATAACACAGCATCTGGATATGTGATATATAAGTTACTGTACAGTATAGCAATCAGCATGTGGTGTATAATGTATAGTAACTGCATAACCCTGATAACACAGCAGCTGGATATGTTATATAAGTTACTGTACAGTATAGCAGCATGTGGTATATAATGTATAGTAACTGTATAACCCTGATAACACAGCAGCTGGATATGTGATATATAAGGTACTGTACAGTATAGCAGCATGTGGTGTATAATGTATAGTAACTGTATAACCCTGATAACATAGCAGCTGGATATGTGATATATAAGTTACTGTACAGTATAGCAGCATGTGGTGTATAATGTATAGTAACTGTATAATCCTGATAACACAGCAGCTGGATAAGTGATATATAAGTTACTGTACAGTATAGCAATCAGCATGTGGAGTATAATGTATAGTAACTGTATAACCCTGATAACACAGCAGCTGGATATGTGATATATAAGTTACTGTACAGTATAGCAGCATGTGGTGTATAATGTATAGTAACTGTATAACCCTGATAACACAGCAGCTGGATATGTGATATATAACTTACTGTACAGTATAGTAACTGTATAACCCTGATAACACAGCAGCTGGATAAGTGATATATAAGTTACTGTACAGTATAGCAATCAGCATGTGGAGTATAATGTATAGTAACTGTATAACCCTGATAACATAGCAGCTGGATATGTGGTATTATAAGTAACTGTACAGTATAGCAGCATGTGGTGTATAATGTATAGTAACTGTATAACCCTGATAACACAGCAGCAGCTGGATATGTGATATGTTACTGTACAGTATAGCAGCATGGTGTATAATGTATAGTAACTGTATAACCCTGATTACACAGCAGCTGGATATGTGATATATAAGTTACTGTACAGTATAGCAGCATGGTGTATAATGTATAGTAACTGTATAACCCTGATAACACAGCAGCTGGATATGTGATATATAAGTTACTGTACAGTATAGCAGCATGTGGTATATAATGTATAGTAACTGTATAACCCTGATAAGACTGCAGCTGGATATGTGATATTTAAGTTACTGTACAGTATAGCAATCAGCATGTGGTGTATAATGTATAGTAACTGTATAACCCTGATAACACAGCAGCTGGATATGTGATATATAAGTTACTGTACAGTATAGCAATCAGCATGTGGAGTATAATGTATAGTAACTGTATAACCCTGATAACACAGCAGCTGGATATGTGATATATAAGTTACTGTACAGTATAGCAGCATGTGGTGTATAATGTATAGTAACTGTATAACCCTGATAACACAGCAGCTGTATATGTGATATATAGGTTACTGTACAGTATAGCAATCAGTATGTGGTGTATAATGTATAGTAACTGTATAACCCTGATAACACAGCAGCAGCTGGATATGTGATATATAAGTTACTGTACAGTATAGCAGCATGTGGTATATAATGTATAGTAACTGTATAACCCTGATAACACTACAGCAGCTGAATATGTGATATATAAGTTACTGTACAGTATAGCAATCAGCATGTGGTGTATAATGTATAGTAACTGTATAACCCTGATAACACAGCAGCTGGATATGTGATATATAAGTTACTGTACAGTATAGCAGCATGTGGTGTATAATGTATAGTAACTGTATAACCCTGATAACACAGCAGCTGGATATGTGATGTATAAGTTACTGTACAGTATAGCAGCATGTGGTATATAATGTATAGTAACTGCATAACCCTGATAACACAGCAGCTGGATATGTGATATATAAGTTACTGTACAGTATAGCAGCATGTGGTGTATAATGTATAGTAACTGCATAACCCTGATAACACAGCAGCTGGATATGTGATATATAAGTTACTGTACAGTATAGCAGCATGTGGTATATAATGTATAGTAACTGTATAACCCTGATAACACAGCAGCAGCTGGATATGTGATATATAAGTTACTGTACAGTATAGCTATCAGCATGTGGTGTATAATGTATAGTAACTGTATAACCCTGATAACACTGCAGCAGCTGGATATGTGATATATAAGTTACTGTACAGTATAGCAGTATGTGGTATATAATGTATAGTAACTGCATAACCCTGATAACACTGCAGCTGGATATGTGGTATTATAAGTAACTGTACAGTATAGCAGCATGTGGTGTATAATGTATAGTAACTGTATAACCCTGATAACACAGCAGCTGGATATGTGATATATAAGTTACTGTACAGTATAGCAGCATGTGGTGTATAATGTATAGTAACTGTATAACCCTGATAACACAGCAGCTGGATATGTGATGTATAAGTTACTGTACAGTATAGCAGCATGTGGTATATAATGTATAGTAACTGCATAACCCTGATAACACAGCAGCTGGATATGTGATATATAAGTTACTGTACAGTATAGCAGCATGTGGTGTATAATGTATAGTAACTGCATAACCCTGATAACACAGCAGCTGGATATGTGATATATAAGTTACTGTACAGTATAGCAGCATGTGGTATATAATGTATAGTAACTGTATAACCCTGATAACACAGCAGCAGCTGGATATGTGATATATAAGTTACTGTACAGTATAGCTATCAGCATGTGGTGTATAATGTATAGTAACTGTATAACCCTGATAACACTGCAGCAGCTGGATATGTGATATATAAGTTACTGTACAGTATAGCAGCATGTGGTGTATAATGTATAGTAACTGTATAACCCTGATAACACAGCAGCTGGATATGTGATATATAAGTTACTGTACAGTATAGTAATCAGCATGTGGTGTATAATGTATAGTAACTGTATAACCCTGATAACACAGCAGCAGCTGGATATGTGATATATAAGTTACTGTACAGTATAGCAGCATGTGGTATATAATGTATAGTAACTGCATAACCCTGATAACACTGCAGCTGGATATGTGGTATTATAAGTAACTGTACAGTATAGCAGCATGTGGTGTATAATGTATAGTAACTGTATAACCCTGATAACATTGCAGCAGCTGGATATGTGATATATAAGTATAGAGAATGGTGACGGATCAGGCTGTAATTCTGCATGTCCTACTGCAGCGCTCCACCCCTCTCTGAGCGTGAAGATTATTGTGAAAATTATAATTTTTTATTGTTTGAATTTAAACGATAATAGTGAACGATTTCAGATTAATGATAATATTTAGAGATGAGAGAACCGGGTTTGGGTTCGAGTCCATCCGAACCCGAACAATCGCCATTTGATTAGCGGGGGCTGCTGAACTTGGATAAAGCTCTAAGGTTGTCTGGAAAACATGGATACAGCCAATGACTATATCCATGTTTTCCACATACCCTTAGGGCTTTATCCAACTTTAGCAGCCACCGCTAATCAAATGCCGAAGGTTCGGGTTCGGATCGACTCCAGCTGCTCCAGGTTCGCTCATCTCTAATAATATTGTTTGCAATCGCTTATCGTTAATCGTCAAAAATCGCTTCATCCAATAGGAGCCTTAGCCGGCCATGTGTGCGGACAGGTTAGTGTTTCTTCGTGTGAGTTACTATGGTGGTGCGACACTCTCCCATGACTTTCCTACCTTTGCTCTATGTTGTTCTTGCGGTTGTCAGGAATCTTCTGGGTGCAGACAGTAAGGGAGGAGCGCCTGCCACCCCAGAGCCGACAAGTAGGAGCACTTGCTGAGTTTCATCACATAATTCGGCATTGTGCACATTAACAAAGACACATTTTGTTTATACAGATGACAGCTGAGAGGCTGGGAGCGTCTGTGTGTGCGTTCTGCACGCGTGTCACTTATGGGTCCTCTCAGGTTGTAAATCACTTCACATAGATTATTGGACTGTAAATCTCTGGGAGTCATTATGTCTCTGTGCGCAGTGCAGGAGCCGTACATGACTGACTCCTCGTATTACATCTTAGTAATGAGCCCATTAACTGCATAATCTGCTCAACCCGGAGCTCCACTTTATTGTTTTAAGGAATCACATTAGGAAGAGGGACGGGGTTACAAGCCCAGCAGAAAAGGGGTCGTAACATTAGGGGTACAGCTGACATCTGCCCCTGGTGCCCACATGACCACCCAGCACAAAAACATGCATCTTAAAGGGAATGTGTCATCAGAAAATGTTTTATTGTGTAAATATGTTCTTATGTTAAACATATATTTTTTTTAATTTTTGGTGACATTTTTTCTAATTTTCCATTCTTCTGTCTATATTATAAAATAATCCTGATATCTTGCAGTTCTCATTCTCACCACTGGGGCTAAAACTAAGCTGAGACTTCCTGTTGTGTCTGTGGGGATAAGAGGAGGCTGTTGTAAAGTGATCTGTACAGCATTGCAGCATCATATGACATCAGTAGATAGAGGAGACAATAGCAGCTTCCAGTGGAATGACCTCTTCACAGGTCACAGAGTGCGCTCAGTAATGTCTCACATTCATCCCAAGGGAACAGACTCTGTCTATTCTCATCTATGTCCATGAGGCTTGCTGTAACGTATGTCACTAAATGCTGTTAAAGAGGCACGGGGGGTGACAGGCTCCCGACCCCCTGTTAGAGCCCCCTATACTCACGTGATCCCGCCGGGTCCCGCTTCCTAAGCCGGTCGCGTCACGGAGATATCAGCGCCCGAAGCCTGGCGCGCGCACTGACAGGAGAGTCCGATGCCCATAGAGAATGACGGAGCATCGGACTTCCCATTCATTCTCTATGGGCATCGGACTCTCCTGTCAGCACGTGCGCCGGGCTTCGGGCGCTGATATGTCCGTGACCCGACCAGATCAGGAAGCGGGACCCGGCGGGATCACGTGAGTATAGGGGGCTCTAACGGGGGGTCGGGAGCCTGTCACCCCGGCACGGGGGGTGACAGGTCTCCTTTATGAACAGCTCTGGCAATATGGCCGCCCCCATAACAATGTACAAAAGGGGAAATAAAAAAAATGTCAGAAAATAGAAACAGATTAGAATAAAAGAATAAGTTTTAGTATCTGACTCTAATTGGCAAAAGAAAATTTAGGTGACGCATTCCCTTTAAAGAGAACCTGTCACCGCGGATGCCTGAAGCCGTGCTCGCGTGCTGCAGAGATGAGTCCGATGCCCATAGAGAATGACTGCCCCCTTCATTCTCTATGGGCATCGGACTCATCTCAGGTTATTTGCATACAGTGTGCACACGGCTTCGGGCGCCGATATCTCCGTCCCAGGACTGGCTCCAGGAGGGAGACTCGCCGGAAAGGGTAAGTATCCGGGGGCTGCACCGGTGGGTCAGGTGGGCTCTGTGCCCACGTCCCCGGTGACAGGTTCCCTTTAAAGGGTTTGTTGGGTTTTGCCCATCCATTGGTTCAAATAGTTTTTACTCTATTGCCAACAAAACCATATATATGAAAAGGCAATGGGGTATTGACCTGCTGTCAGTGGTTATAAAAAAAAAAAAAAAACATGGCTGCTTTTGTCAAAAAAACAGTACTCCACCTATCGATAGGTTATGTGTCTGTAATGTCCATGGAGCAAAGCGGCATTACCTGGACATGTCAGAGATAGTTCCTATCCCAGCTCTTAGGTTTGTTAAAGGGGTTGCTCACCCCCGCAAAAAAAATAGTTGTCAGAAAGTTATACAGATTTTTAATTTACTTCTATTTAAAAAAAACCTCCAGTCTTTCAGTACGTATCAGCTGCTGTATGTCCTGCAGGAAGTGGTGTATTCTCTCCAGTCTGACACAGTGCTCTCTGCTGCCACATCTGTCCATGTCAGGAACTGCCCAGAGCAGGAGAGGTTTTCTATGGAGATTTTCTCCTTCTCTGGACAGTTCCTGACATGGACAGAGGTGGCAGCAGAGAGCGCTGTGTCAGACTGGAGAGAATACACCACTTCCTGCAGGACATACAGCAGCTGATAAGTACTGGAAGACTGGAGATTTACTATACTGGAGTAACTGACGAATCAGTAAAAATTTTGTGACACCAGTTGATTTGAAAGATGAAGATTTTTTGGGTGAACAACCCCTTTAAATACTGTGGTTAGACAGAGGATGGCCCACCTGTGTGTTACCATGGCAGGCGGAACCAAAAGATGGCCACAGGTCTATCCTGGTAATCCTAATAGAATGTGAGACCCAGAGATAACTGTGACCGACTCCTGACCCCTCAGTACACGTATCCTATTATACAAGTGATCAGACGTGTTATAAATCCTAGGACTGATCTAAGACGTATGGGCGGTGTATCAGATCTGCACGGATACGTTACTCCCATATACGTTACTCACGTATTCCCACATGGAAAATGTTTGGGGAGGTAAGACACGGATTACACTCTCCATTATACGGCCGATACACGTCCAAATTACTGCAAGAAAATTATACACAAATCTAACCTGCTGATAGCCCCCGATTGTGCACGGGACACAGAGGAAGAAGATACGTCTGTTCCCTTCCTCCTCTGCCCCGTTCCTGTACTGTTATCAGTGTAATCCTGGGTCCAGAGCTCTGGCCGTCCCCATAGTGCAGATCCAGTGACTATCTATACAAGGAGCGGCTGGCCCGGTGCTCCTAATGGTGCTCCGAACCAAGGATTACACTAACAGCACAGGAATGGCGCAGAGGAGGAAGGTTTAGAGACACATCTTTTTCCTCTGTGTCCCCTGCACAATAGGAGGCTATCTGCAGGTTAGATTAGTCATAGACAGATAGATGGAGAATTATTACAAGGTAGTAAATCTATCTGCCGCATTGATTCTACCTACCTGTACAGTGTCCGGTATTCTCTATAACCTGGCCATATACATCTATATGTGGTTAAAAGGGATTGTTCACGAAAAAAAAATTCTCAAGTCTTCCAGTACTTTTCTGCTGCTGTATTTCCTGCAGGAAGTGGTGTATTTCCAGTGCTCTCTGCTGCCACCTCTGTCCAATGTCAGGAACTGTCCAGGGCTGCAGCAAACCCCCATAGAAAACCTCTCCGTCTCTCCAGACTTGAAGGAAACACCACTTCCTGCAGGACATAAAGCAGCTGATAAGTGCTTGAAAAGTTGAGATTTTTTAATAGAAGTAAATTACAGATCTCTGGCACCAGTTGATTTGAAATAAAAAAAAAATCATGAACAATCCCTTTAATTCTACATGTGAATGAAAAGATAGCCATTGTGGATCTGGCCTATTAGTCATGTCACA
Organism: Dendropsophus ebraccatus; assembly: GCF_027789765.1. Classification (NCBI taxonomy): domain Eukaryota; kingdom Metazoa; phylum Chordata; class Amphibia; order Anura; family Hylidae; genus Dendropsophus; species Dendropsophus ebraccatus. Next base: position 6,995,217 of record NC_091468.1, read on the forward strand.
CTCATGGCATTCCTATGGGATACAACACGATAGAGCGACTCACACCACATCCTGTCTTCCTATATCCCCGGTCTCATACCGATCTGTGAGAACTTTCTACATTCCACCTATTATTACACATGCGTCACATTTGCGGGTTTTGATTGTTCTCCGACCCCCAGAAGTTTTCTCATATAAAAGATGTCTCACCTCGCACCTTGAACAGTGTCCGCATTGATACTGTCTGTTGTCTCTGCATTGTTCCAAAACTATGATTTTATTTGCCTTTTCCTTCAAAAAGTTCTATACCTTTGTATTATAACTTTATTTAAGACATTTTTTTTTCATGTTTCTGTTGGCTATCCGCAGTAATGGGTAAAAATGCCCCTCTGCTGCCACCAGTGGTTATGTCAGGAAGTACAAGACTTCAGCAGCCCTGGTCTCTGACGTTAGATATCACTAATACTGCTGAGTAACTAGAGGGCGCTATCACATTCTCATTGATGGATTGTGTTATAGGGGTTAGGCTCCTTTTACACAGAAAGATTATCTGACAGATTATAGAGGCCCAAAACCAGGAACAGACTACAAACAGGGAGAAGGTCATAAAGAAAAGACTGAGATTTTGGGCTTTGGCTTCAAAAATCTGTCTGTGTAAAAGGACCCTAAAACAGCTTTATTTTGTTCCCATTTTTTTATAAATACATGACACTGCTTTGTTATCCCCTCCAGTGACATAACAGCGATGCTGATGCATAGTGAACCGCGCCATACGCCGAAAGGAGACCCTCATGGTATATACCAGGTCACTGAGCTCTATGGATACACGCACTATGGGGGGGATTTATCAAACATGGTGTAATGTGAAACTGGCTCAAACCAATCAGATTCCACCTTTCATTTTCCAAAGAGTCTGTGAGGAATGAAAGGTGGAATCTGATTGGTTGCCGGGGACAACTGAGCCGGTTTCACTTTACGCCATGTCTGATTAATCTCCCCCCATGTTTGTTTTCCCTCAGCACAAAGTTATGTGAACACAGCCTTATCACATTAATTCTAGTTGTAATAATAATAGATATGAGTGTATGTAGTTTTTTCTCTGATTTCTTTTTCTTGCATTTGTGTCTTACAGCAGAGGATGCTGTCACGTCAGGAGGAGCTGAAGGAGCGCGCCCGCTTATTACTGGAGCAGGCCAGGAGGGACGCCGCGATGAAGGCCGGAAACAAGCAGAGACCGAGCACCGCCGCCACTACACGGGCCAAGCAGCTGAGCGATGTGAGTCTGCCCGCCGGCTGAGTGAGGTGGAAGTACCAGGCTTATGTACATATAGATGTGCCACTTGGTTGGGGGCATGGTGCTCTTCTGTTTTCTCCCTCCCGCTATATGGGAGGCTCCTGTGAGGGTAAAGGGTTTAGTTATAGCCACAAAGGGGAAGTGGGAGGGATATAAAGTGGATTTAAATCCCAGCTAGAGTGTACAGCAGGAACAGGAAGTCCATTACAAGATGTGAACTAGACAGGAAGTGGAGCATTGAAGACAATAGAGCAGACAGTTCACATCAGAAGAAAAAGGAAAGTATGAAGGAGCACGGACATGCAGCTTATTGTCCCATATAAATATTCAGGTGGAAGTCCTAATGGAAGAATAATTGATGTTTAATGACAAAATAATAAAATCCGAGGTTTTGTTGTGAAAACATTTATATATTATAATTTATTTTCTGTTATGTCCGACACTTCCTGACATATGCAGCCGTGATTTCACCTGAAACGGCTTTAGTTGCCTGGAAAAGATGGAGGCAGATCAGACCGCCAAACTGACCGGAGCACGGATGTAGTCAGATACTGGAGGGTAATATAATATACCGCATGGTGCACATGCTAGAGAGATAGGAGAGAGAAAGCGCAAGAAAGATAGGAGATAGATAGGAGAGAGCGCAAGAGAGAGAGAGAGATAGATAGATAGGAGATAGATAGATAGGAGATAGATAGATAGATAGATAGATAGATAGATAGGAGATAAATAGGAGAGAGCGCGAGAGAGATATAGATAGGAGAGAGAGCGTGAGATAGATAGGAGATGAGAAATAGATAGGAGAGAGATACATATATAGATGAGGAGATAGAGAGATATAGATAGATAGGAGACTGATGGATAGATGAGATGAATAGATAATAGATAGATAGATGATAGATAGATAGATAGATAGGAGATAGATAGATAGATAGATAAATAGGAGATAGATAGATAGATAGATAGGAGATAGATAGATAGATAGGAGATAGATAGATAGGAGATAGATAGATAGGAGAGAGCGCGAGAGAGATATAGATAGGAGAGAGAGCGTGAGATAGATAGGAGATGAGAAATAGATAGGAGAGAGATACATATATAGATGAGGAGATAGAGAGATATAGATAGGAGACTGATGGATAGATGAGATGAATAGATAATAGATAGATACCTATAGATTTGTCGCTTTCCCTGAGTCTTTTATGATTCCTTTCTCTCTGGTTCGGTCACCTCTCTGTAATGATAACTTTTTGCAGTCAGCTCTCTGTCCCCGGAACAATCTTTCGGGATGTGTTGAAGGAAATGTGACGTGACAGGCCAGGTGCGATCAGGGCGGCTTTGTTAGCTTTCTCTTGGTCCCCACCGATAACCTCCTAGATGACCTTGTAAGATCCTCATCCCCAGGGAATTCACGCTGATTTACTTTTCATAATGGCATTTCCGAAGCTGATAGACCTCTGAGCGGCGGCCATGCTGCTTTCTCAGCCGCCCGGTAGGGTGTGAGCCGATGCCGTATACTGCGCTCCTAGCCTTCTAATACTGAACAACTACTTTGCAGTGAATGGACCATCAGGTCCATCGCTGCTGTCTTTCTTTTACCTTAATTAATCGGCACCACAGCCCCCACTATGACCATATCCCCTTCCCTCTGTGACACGGCTTCATTTATTGTAATGGAGTTGCAACACAGAAGAGGAGTGAGGTTTTCGCAACACTGCCCAACACTTTTCTTTTTTTTTCTTGGAGAGATAAGCCGGTGCTAGATGTGTCTGGCTGCGGTTTACCCCACTGTTCATGTGTGTGAGGACTGGCCACTGATGCTGACTATAAAACCATAATTTAAATTCTACCATTGCCAAGGGTAGAACAGATTCTCAGTGTGTCTTGTGCTGCAGTAGCCATTAAAGGGGCACTCCAGTGAAAATCTTTCTTTTAAATCAACTGATTTCATTATAGTCATACAGTTCTGTAATTTACTTCTATTTAAAAATCTCCTGTCTTCCAGTACATATCAGCTGCTGCATGTCCTACAGGAAGTGGTGTATTCTCTCCTGTCTGACACAGTGCTCTCTGCTGCCACCTCTGTCCATGTCAGGAACTGTCCAGAGCAGCAGCAAATCCCCATAGAAACCTCTCCTACTCTGGACAGTTCCTGACATGGACAGAGGTGGCAGCAGAGAGCACTATGTCAGATTTTCGCTGGAATACTTCTTTAATGGCAAATGTCCATCTTCAGTGGCCATCCACTTTGTGTTCCTTCCAAACTTTGGCGATTTTACGTCATAATATTATTAAGCAGTGTTGGACTGTATAGTGTGTTGGGTCCATTGAGTCTAGTAGTCACTGTTTGGTCTATACCTGTACTGTTCCTGGTGCTTTTGAACACTAAAGGCCCTGTTACATGAAGTGATTATCGGCCGTATTTGTTTAGTGTAATAGAAAACATCGATCAGCGTGACAATGATCTCCTGCTGTTGATCGGTGTAATAGGAGAGCCGGCAGCAGACCGCTACTGTCTCCTATTGGCTGCCCGGACGATCTGACGATCTGCCTCCCCCCCCCCCTCCCCCCACCTCTTACCCACTCCCCCTCGCTCGCTGTCAGCGCATGTAATAGCGCCAGCAGCAGTTGGGGGAATTGGGAGCTACCAAGCGCTCACCTGACAGATCAGTGCTCGCTTGCTGTCCACATTGCCCCGTGTAATTGGGGCTTAAAACTATATAGCCTTAGGAAATGGGCTGAGCCTTGTAGTCTCTGGTTCACTGCAGTGGTCAGTAGGGAACATAGACTTTTATATGGTTGGGGCACGTTAAACATAGAATCCTTCCTGGTTCCCAATATTTAACTCTTTCTGGTTCCAAGACGAGTCATCTTGGCAGAAACTGCTGAACAGCCAATCACTGACTGAGGCGTTACACCACTGCAGCCAGTGATTGGCTAATGGACAGTTCCAGTTTAAAAGGGATTGTTCACCAATTTTTTTTTTTCTTTCAAATCAGCGGTTTCCAGAAAGTGCCAGAGATTTGTAATTTACTTCTATTAAAAAATCTTATACTAGCTGCTGTATGTCCTGCAGGAAGTGGTGTATTCTCTCCAGTCTGACACAGTGCTCTCTGCTGCCACCTCTGTCTATGTCAGGAACTGTCCAGAGGTTTTCTATGGGCATTTGCTGCTGCTCTGGACAGTTCCTGACATGGACAGAGGTGGCAGCAGAGAGCACTGTGTCAGACTGGAAAGAACACACCACTTCCTGCAGGACATACAGCAGCTAGTAAGTCCTGGAAGACTGGAGATTTTCTAATAGAAGTAAATTACAAATCTCTGGCACTTTCTGGTACCAGTTGATTTGGAAGAAAAAAGAAAAACATTTGGGGAACAACCCCAATATTGAGGAGCCAGAAGGAAGAGGTAATAAGTGGGGACCAGGAAATGGTGGATAAGGGTAGGTGAGTATGACACATTTTTTATATTTAACATCCCTGGACAAACCCACTGTGAGTTCACTTTGATATGCACCAGAATGGCTTCTCGAAGGTATTCCAGCGTGACGTGAATGGGCCAAATATACCACCATTTATCACTTATAGATGTCCCTACAGCAAAACTCCTTTAATTCAGCATCCGCTAATCCAGAAGACCTGCTAATCCCCTCCCTTTGATCCTGGATCTAAGTAATTTTGCCGTATTGAATTTGTGTAACGTACAAGATGCAGAGAGGCCGATGGTGGCAAACAAATTAATGACAATTCTGAGTAACTTTTTTCTTTTTCTTGTAAGTAGTTATTTGGTTTATTTTTAGAGCAAAAACTCCTTTAATCACATAGTTGCTTTGACCTGAGCTCAAGGTTCACCAACAAATCCATAAGTTAAAAAAAAGGGTAAAACCACAAATCCCCTGAAGAATGTGAGTGTAGTGGCCCTTTCTTCTGCGCACCCAGTATAATGTGCGTGTAAGCTCTGCCTGAGTAATCAAAGTGGCGGGCAGTGAATGGGTTAAGGCGCTGCAGGACTGCTGCCTGTCCCCGTATTAACTCCGTAATTAATTTAAGATTTAGCAACAATCTGAAATCTTCTCTTCCACTTGGTGGTGGTTTTGCGGGATGGGTATTTATTCTACTACTTAGCAGTAAGTATCTGGTATATTGCTTTGCTTTTCACCGAGCGGCACAAAGGTTTCAAAGAGCCGGATAAATTGTTCCTTCAGCGGAGGAGAGAAAGCTGATTTGGTTTTTTTATTTGTTTTTTTGTTTTTTTTTTACTACTTCTTCGTCTTCCAGCAATTAAACCTGTAAGTTCATTTTGCAGATTTTAAGAGGCCGGGGATCCTCACCACAACACAACTTAGCAGAATGCAACCTTGCTCCTTTGATGTTAATTGGAAAACATTGATTGAAAGGCCGGCTCTGCCATGCTGATAATTGTGACAGATTGAGATATGATCAGCAGATCGGCAGATAAGGAAAGCAGCTTTCGGCCATCTAATTGCCAATAGAAGGAGACACAGCATTGTCTTTTTCTATCCCTTTTCACTCAGAACTTTCTTTGCTGATAGTTTGGATTACTTTAGTGATGTTTATTAGTAATCTGCATATACACGAAGAGAGCAATGTGTGTGTGTATATACTGTGTGTGTGTATATATATATATATATATATATATATATATATATATATTCAGTATATACACACACACTACATTGCTCTATTTGTGTATATGCAGATTACTATAATCTGTTACAAGGGAGGAAGCAAAGTTATCATATTACAAAGCAGAGATTCCTATTGTCATCCATCACTTTCTGTGGAGCACCTACAAGGGCAAACCAACTTTCCGATCCTTCTCTTCCCTGTGACACCTCCATGTAGGTTAGATGGTTGACCAATCTTACACAAATTGGCAGGTTCCGCCACCATTCACCTTTAGGCCATGTTTTCACTCAGAATTTTAGTGTCTCCTAGATATGCAGCTTGACACAGCCTTCCCTTGCTTCCTGCTTGTAAGAAATGTCAGGGGAAAACTAATCTCAAGCAAACTGAAGCTGCATCTCGTAGGAATACACTGAGACTCTGTAATGTCTCAGTAATAGGCTCATTTACTTAGTCTGTTACACAGCTCGATGATCATTTAGCAGGCATTTTATATATATATATATATATATATATATATATATATATATATGTGTGTGTGTGTACATACATCGTTAGCAATGTCCGTGTAGCCCTTTCTCTAAATTATTACTCATTACTTGCGCTCCCGTTATTCTCCTGCCCTCTGCTTGCGGCCTGTCTGAGCACGGTCGGTGACCGATGTTTTCAGGTCCGGAACTAAAGACCCGATCAGCCCGTGATAGTTGTCATCAGCTGATTGTTGTGTCTATTAAAGCGATAATTGGTTGAATCGGCCCTTATAGTGTTTGGTGCAATATCTTGGGGCACTATATCAAAAAAGACAAAACTTCTAATGCCCTCATCCTGTTGTCATCTTCTTCGTCAAAAATTGCTTAGCGATCCAAGGAGCTGATCTTCCTTGTCTGCAGTGGGTGTGGCATTCCATGCACACTATAAACCTTCATGTTGTGCAGTGGCTGCGGCGTCCCATGTACACTATAAACCTTCATGTTGTGCAGTGTCTGCGGTGTCCTGTGTACACTATAAACCTTCATGTTGTGCAGTGGCTGCGGCGTCCCATGTACACTATAAACCTTCATGTTGTGCAGTGGCTGCGGCGTCCCGTGTACACTATAAACCTTCATGTTGTGCAGTGGCTGCGGCGTCCCGTGTACACTATAAACCTTCATGTTGTGCAGTGGCTGCGGCGTCCCATGTACACTATAAACCTTCATGTTGTGCAGTGGCTGCGGTGTCCTGTGTACACTATAAACCTTCATGTTGTGCAGTGGCTGCGGCGTCCCGTGTACACTATAAACCTTCATGTTGTGCAGTGGCTGTGGTGCCCCGTGTACACTATAAACCTTCATGTTGTGCAGTTGCTGCAGCTTCCCGTGTACGCTATAAACCTTCATGTTGTGCAGTGGCTGTGGTATCCCGTGTACACTATAAACCTTCATGTTGTGCAGTGGCTGTGGTGTCCCGTGTACACTATAAACCTTCATGTTGTGCAGTGGCTGCGGCGTCCCGTGTACACTATAAACCTTCATGTTGTGCAGTTGCTGCAGCTTCCCGTGTACGCTATAAACCTTCATGTTGTGCAGTGGCTGTGGTGTCCCGTGTACACTACAAGCCCATTCACTTACGCTGCATCCATCTGTCCTTTATTAGGAAGCTTCGGGGCAGATAGTTCTGCAAGGTCTGAAGATGATTCCGTCACCTGAGACTTCTTTCTGTCGCCGGGCTCATCCCATGACGTTACTCATAATAATTATATAGGCCCGATACCACTTCCTGCTATTCTTGGGGGCTCATGAGGCCTTTCAGGTTACTCACCATTTCTTTGCTCCCAGTGTTTTACTCCCCCTCTATGTACATGATACCATTTACCAACCAGTGTAGCCATGTGTCATCCATACTGGCCGGCCAGCTCACAGCATGGGTCATCCCAATGGATGGAAATGTTCTAATAATTTTCCATGATACAAAAAAAAAGAAATATATATATAAAAAGACTTTTACAACTACTGACACCTGCATCGATGACTTTCATTGGGACTCTTGGGTCCCGCTGTGATGTCAACCATTTTGACTATATTCTTCACCTCCGATATGATGGGATCTGCGACAGAGGGTCCATATATATCTTCTAGGACTGATGTAACCAAGGCAAAAATACACAATATTATACCTATAGGAGACTCCCGTGTGTTCTGTGAGTGACGGCTGCAAGAACAGTACATGCTGTACATAGGACTAAAATAGAAATTAATTCTGACTCCAGAACCTGCTAAAAGAGCGAGAGGAAGATTTATCCTCATGTTGCGCAGGATCGGCGTAAGCCGGGTAACACAAACTCCTTTCTGCATGCATATTACAGCTACAGCCTGAGGACAGGGCCGATGACCCAAAATTGACCTGAACTTTTTTGGTTTAGTCATCGGAATCCATGGTTGGGCAACAACTTCCCCCATAATGATGCAAAGTGTGTCCATATTAGCCTAGTGGGAAAGCAGCCAACGTCTATGGTCACTTGGGATCATTTGATGGCAGACATGGACGTCTAGCTGAGCCCTCTCTAAGGGACAAATGTGGGTTTCAAAGCCCAGAGACCTGAAAATCAATAGGATCTAGTTTAAGTGGTTGGGTATTAGTAACTCAAATCTATCCATGAAGCCTTTAGGCCAATCTAGTCTTCATCCACCAAGTGGGTATATTGACTATATTTGATCATATTTGGGTTTTTCAAGAGATTATCCAGGGTTAGGAAAAAAAAACAGCTACTTTCTTGCTTAACCAGCGCCACCCCTATCCTCAGGTAGTGTGTGGTATTATAATTCATCTACTTTCAATTCAATGGAATTGAGCTGCAATACCAACAACTAACCTGAGGACAAGAGTGGCGCTGTTTATTGAAGAAAGCACCATGGTTTTTCTAAACCTGGATAACCCATCTGAGTATGTTTAATTATATAATAGTAAATAAGGTATATTTGTACAGATGTAGGTATATTTGAACATATATTAGTATATTAAAGGGGATGTTCACCCAAAATGTTTTTCTTTAAATCAACTGGAACCAGAAAGTGTCAGAAATTTGTAATTTACTTCTATGAAAAAACCTCTAGTCTTTCAGTACTTATCAGCTGCTGTATGTCCTGTAGGAAATGGTGTACTATCTCCAGTCTGACACAGCGCTCTCTGCTGCCACCTCTGTCCATGTCAGGAACTGTCCAGAGCAGCAGCAAATCCTCATAGAAAAGCTCTCCTGCTCTGGACAGTTCCTGACATGGACAGAGGGGGCAGCAGAGAGCACTGTGTCAGACTGGAGAGAATACACCACTTCCTGCAGGACATACAGCAGCTGATAATTACTGGAAGACTAGAGATTTTTTAATAGAAGTAAATTACAAATCTCTGGTACTACATATTGGAGTATATTTGAATATTTAAAACTGGATAACAAGCCGAACGTATAAAAAGAATATAAACATTAGAATAGATCAGTTGATCTAAAAAGCGCCACCTCCTTATTTTCCCTGTTTCTGTACATTTTACATTTCTCAGTTTATTTCCCTTTTCCCTCCCTATATCCCTGTGTCTTGTGTGATGCGGCAGATGAGCGCTCCTTGGCCGCTCGCCTCCTCCCCAGCTCGGCCATGATTGGGGTCTGTGTAATCCTGGAATGAGATCACCATTACCCGGAGCCGGCATTCGGCTCAGCCTCTTCTGTTTTGCTCAGCATGCACCAGAGCAGAGTTAAAATCTTTATTCATTTCATTTAAAATGTTCCTTTTGTTCTCCTTATCATGTTCTAGCTTTCCCAAGGATATATGCCGTGAATGAGAAGTCACATGTGCATTACTAATTGTGCGCCATTGTATTTACTGTTCCAAGTGGTGGCACTGCGACGCTCCTCATTCTTCGCCTTCACTTGATGTATAATAATCTAAGTGCCTTTGATAGCAGTGAAACAGTATTAATTGTTTTGTACATTTCTTGGTCATTCTTCTTAGGTGGTCTTCATAATCTATTAGAACTTTCCGCCAGATTTCTGTAATGTCATGCCTCCAGCCGCGATTAAATTGGTAATTAATGAACAGACTTTGGCAATGTAAACCCCATCCCGTTAATTTTCTCCTTTTGAGTTTTTTTTTTTTAGAAGTTGTGGTCTATGTCAGAAAGCATTGCGCCATCTTGCCGGAGCCCCTTGGCATGGGACCACAACAGCTTGATTTTTTTTTTTCCTTCATCTATTAGCAGATCAGAGCGGTAATTTCACAGTATTTTGGTCAGGGTAATTATAGTGGCAAGTACTGAGCAGGGTGGGGAATTCACAGAGAAAGTCCAGAAATACCAGGTGAGCCTCCTCGTGTTCACTGGGACGTTATGATCAGTTTAATTGGTCTTTGTTTGATTTTCGCCGCGCGCTCTCTTCGTGCACTGGCTTTGCAATGACTTTCCACTTTTGTATTTCTGACCTGCACTGACAGGAACCAGTGCCGAGAAAGGGGGGGGTGGGGGGGGGGGGGGGGAAAGGCTTTTGAAGTGGTAGGGGCCTCTGGCAGCACGTTAGTCGTGAAAACCTCTAAATGGTTAATAGCCAATTGAAAATCCTTCACTAATTTGCCCATTTTTGTTATGTGTTTGTAGGAGGCTGAATATTCCTTTGTTTTCAGGCTACAAATAGGAAGGATAATTAAAACCAGGACAATTAATAGTCTTTTTTATTATTGTTTTTAATTAATATTTTAATTTGTATTAACATGTACGATGTTTGTGGTTGTTATGAATTATTCCAGAGGCCTCGTCAGACTTATTATTCTTCCTTTTATCTCTGAATTATTTAACATATATATATATATATATATATATATTTATTAAATTTTTTATATATATATATATATATTATATATATATATATATATATAATGTATGTGTGTGTACTGTATATATGTTTTAATAATAATAATAATTTATATATATATATATATATATATATTACCCCCCATACATACACACGTAACAAAGCTTCTTATACATCTGTATGTTAGCGCTATAAACCAAAGGATAATCTGACTGTGTGTGTACATGTATGTGTATATATATAATTACTTTTAGGGTACAAACCCACTTGACGTATTTGCTGCGTGAATCAGTCTTAAAAATAAGCAGGCAAAACGCAGGTTGGCTTTATACAATTGTTCTGCGTTAAAAAAAACGCAATTGCGTATTTTTGAAGCGTGAAGCTTGTTGTTAGCAAAGCATCAGTTGTTAACAACCTGTGCGAAAAACGCATGTAGCTTCACGCTTCAAAAATATGCAATTGCGTATTTTAACGCAGAACAATCGTATAAAGCCAACCTGCGTTTTGCCTGCTTATTTTTAAGACTGATTCACGCAGCAAATACGTCAAGTGGGTTTGTACCCTTATACCATTTCAGTAATACTAACACTTTTACAATCATGGGGAAATAATTACTTTTTTTTTTAATATTTAATTATAAATTATTATTATTATTATTATTATTATTATTATTATTATTATTATTATATATATATATTTTTTTTTTTTTTTTTTTTTTTTTATTGAATAATTCACCCAGGTATTTTTTTCTCCATTATTTTCACCACCAGTCCAAATCAGGAAAACCTAAATTCTGAGATTTTAGACGTGACGTCTGTTTCCTCACAGATATTGGCGTCGTTCCTATGTAATCCGTTTTTACTGACATCATGACCGCGATACAGCCCAATAACACTAGCAACAAATCAAAGTTAATAAAAAGAATGAATCGGAGATTCTTAGCACTACATAACAGTGATGTCCATTACACAATCAGATATTTTTATCATTCATATTGTTTATTTGTAACACTACATTTTTTTGCTAAATTTTACTGAAATAGACGTGGAAAAAGACATTGATTATCTCTAGTCAGTAATTGTGATGTAACAGGCGGCTGTATATGGGATCTATAACAGTATTAGTGTATTGTCTATATACATCTGTATCCTATGACCCTTTCATCCTCCTGGGATCTTTTACAGATTTCTCTTGTTTTTTTTCCTTGATTGTTTTACTGACTATGGAAATAATTCCCTGTAATAAGTGACACTCCCTTGAAGAGACACAGTGTGGCAGTCACTTCAAGCTAACTGGTAGTGGGAGTCATTGCTGTAGACTCTGTGTAATTCCACAATCTTACAATTTCTCTCCAAAAACTAAAGTTCAGGATTTCTGTGACCCAATAGCAGATAGAGGGCGACTGTATCCCGATATGTCCCAGTATATTATTATGGAGGGTGACTGTACCCTGATATGTCCCAGTATATTATTATGGAGGGTGACTGTATCCTGATATGTCCCAGTATATTATTATGGAGGATGGAGGGTGACTGTACCCTGATATGTCCCAGTATATTATTATGGAGGGTGACTGTATCCTGATATGTCCCAGTATATTATTATGGAGGGTGACTGTATCCTGATATGTCCCAGTATATTATTATGGAGGGTGACTGTATCCCGATATGTCCCAGTATATTATTATGGAGGGTGACTGTATCCTGATATGTCCCAGTATATTATTATGGAGGGTGACTGTATCCCGATATGTCCCAGTATATTATTATGGAGGGTGACTGTATCCCAATATGTCCCAGTATATTATTATGGAGGGGGACTGTATCCCGATATGTCCCAGTATATTATTATGGAGGGCGACTGTATCCTGATATGTCCCAGTATATTATTATGGAGGGTGACTGTATCCCGATA